>NC_048298.1:73556578-73734239 GCF_013100865.1 Trachemys scripta elegans
GGAAAATGTCAGTTCTTGCAAACAGTGCAGTTTCAATTAAAATATTGGCTTTGGATTTCCTGATTTTTTTTGGGGGGGGGGGTGATCACAATTGTCTACATTTCCTGTTTCAACACTTGCTAAACATTTCATTTTTTTAAATTTTATAATGCATTTTGTTTTAAAAATTTAGTTAATTTATACTAAAAAAAGAGGCTAAAATAAAGGCCAAAATAAAAATGAGACAATTTGACACTCTTAAATATATTTCAATTGACCCAATGTAGTTTCTTCGTTTTGGGAGGATTGTAAAAACTTTCAAAATTTCTACTTTTTGTCCAGTTTAAGATCAGGAGAAAATTTTAAATTCTTAAACTCTCACAGAATGGGAAAACAATTTCCTGTTGAGCTCTAATAGTTGGTTTCTCTCTTCTCCCCTGGATTCTACTTTTCTGCCTTTAATATCAATAATGTTGAATTATTTTTCAAAATTATTTTTAGGTCAAAAGTGGTCATCTACAAAAGGGGTCATAACTGACCATTCCTCCTCCACCATCAGTACAAGCTAGATGGGGTTGAATTGAGTAGATTTAGAAGTTGACCTGTATTTTAAATAAGCCCATTAAACAAAAAGCTGTGCGGGAAGTGTTGTTCTACTATTTTTCTTTGTAATTGGCCTCAGAGTATACATAAAAACATTAGAAAGTACAAACTTGTTAAAATTGTATTTGTAAAGATTTAAAACTCTGTTGTGTCTGGGCTGAGCTGAGGTCTTTCACATAAAGGCCTTGACCCTTCAAAGACTTACTCTGGTGTAGAACATTAAGCATGGGAATAGTCCCATTGAGTTCAATGGAACTACCTCAGAGATGAATTTGGACCAGTGAGTTCTCAAGGCAGAAGACAAAATGAACACTACCAGTACACAAGGTAGGTTCCATTAAGGGGAGGAAGAAGTGTTTCTACTCCTATAATTCAGTTACAGTCAACTTTACCTATGCCTTCCAAAGCATAACACTACACACATTCATGGATCTCTGGCATGACACTTTAAATCAACGCTTCTCATCATTGTCATTTAAGTAATTTGTATGGTGAGGAAGATGATGGGCTATAGAGGGAGGAGTATAGTGGAATCCACAGCAGCCAATAGAGCAGATCTCCTCTTAATTTGTGGGGCTCAAAGAGAAACACTTGTTAAATATCTCCATCTTATCATACTGCCGCTGCTAGCATTCCCTATACTTCTTGCACTTCAGAACTATTTCCTGCACATGAGAATAATTCAAAGCTTAACATTCTTTTTGTGGTGGCCTTTTTGATCTCCTTGACATTCAGAAATCTGGGATAAATGATGAAGGGAAGAAAAGGAACACCCAGGCAGATCTCAGCTGCTAAGGAGTTACTTCAATTGCAAGAGCAGTTTTATAGAAGTGAGTGATACATGGGCTAACTGTAATGCTGGCTCCTAATGTACTGTAAGAATTTGATCTGATTTTTCACTCCATGGATAGCTATTTTATGTTTCCCATTCTCAGTGTGTATATTTGAATGTTTGCATGTCTCTGATTCTCTTTTTACCTCTGAAAGGTGTTTGTTTATAGAATGCTTAATGGTGCATGTGTTCTTCCTTGTGTTTGGCTAATGTCTTTGTTATATATCAGAATTATTGTTTTTATTAATTCCTCAAATGTATATATTTGAAAGGGCTAATCAGGAACAAGGTACCCTATTCAATATTTGTTCTTTATTACAAGTAAAATCAGTGAACTGAGTTATTTTTTCCTCATTGTACCTCATTTGTCAAACATACTAGTATATTTTTATGTTATTTATCCTGGAGTCCTGACTCTCTAGGCCTTTGTTTAGGGAAAAGCACATTACATTAAACTTCTACAAAGAGCGCGCACATAAAAAAGACCCTCCTGAATTTGGCTTTCAAGCCACATACAAAGTCATCCGTTGGCCATGTCCCTGTTATTCTTACAGTGATTCTTTATTGCTGTAATTTTAGATATGTTATTACTGCTCTTTTACTATTGTAATGTCTTTCCAAAAATTATACAGTATTTCTTTCATTAATCTCCAGTCTGTCTTTGGGTGAAAGGGGGTTTCTGTTGGTGTTGGCTTAACAAAGGCCTTCAAAACTTTTCCTCAACCATTATAAGAATCTTCACTCGTGATATCCCAGTTGGCTGCCATTTGGTTGCAGTGTCTATTCCTAATCACAGCAAGTTATTCATACTCTTTCAACACCTGACACACGGCAGAAGCACCTGTGAATGATTAAGGTTTAAATAGTGATGCATTGTTAATTATTATAATAAATAAGCTTTCCAGTGCATAAATTCCTGTAAGCCTTTGATAGTTTTCTAGCAGCAGTTCTCATTCCTTGTCTTGTTTAGAGGCTGGCTCAGCAGCTTACTGGACTGTTGGCTGTAGAATGGCTTCTGGGACTGTCAAGGGGCCAGGTTGTTGTGAGGTTGGCTGAGCTTCCTCATATCTTTCTGAATAACTTTTTTTCTTTTAGTTCATATTAGTATCCAAGGGATTCTTACATGGTTTTATATGAGCAAATAAGGCCCCATGCAAATTCCACTGTCTGAGATGGCCTCCAAATTAATGTGTAGATCAAACTTAATACAGATTGCTCGTCAAATCCTTATTTGTGTTCAATTTGGTTTGAGAGATTCACAAGCACTGCATTCTTGTATCAGAGTGCTTGGTACTTGTCTGGATGAAATACTTCATGGAGAAAGATATTTTCTATACTTTTTCATATATATTTACTGTGGAGCGATAGAACATGCATCTCTAAATATAATATTGTTTTACAGAAAGACTTTTCTGTTTACTCATGAGAATGGTTTAAGAGGCATGCCAAAGTAGCTGAAAACATTGCCAATAGCTGGCAAAGCATCACGGACACATGGGCAGTGTTAACTCTTTCTACCTATTATGGTATCACTCCTCTGGACCTCATTACTAGACCACTTGCAGTCAGTTAATCATAATTCCTTTTAAAATTTGATCTCACTGATATGTGATTTTTATTGGTTGTGATTTACTGGGTTTTTTAATCAGACAGTTCATATTTTCAAAGTGCAGTTTTATGCCTACAAGAGCTCTTTTAAAACAAGATGAACGTATGCACTATATTATCAGCAGTGATATCAATGCAGTGTAATCCCTAATATTAAATGGTGGTATTATAATTTTTCATTGGTAGAAATTCATCTCATTTATTCTTTACTAAGAAATAAATGTCAATGTATTTGCTAGTATTTTTAGCATAAGTCTTATAATTAGACTACCACTTCTGTCAACATAAATATGCAGCGAATTCCATTAACATGCAATTAGATTAGAAAACAATTATGTTTGCTTTTCTATAATTCATATAGAAATTAATGGGTCAATCTTGGGTTCTGGGCTGAATCCCATCCTCTGTGCACAGTTCAAATAAAGAAGATTTGTGTGGGAATCACTCCTGGCAGAGATCAGGATGAGTCCAAACTTTGTTTGTGTGTTACAATAAGGATTTCCCTCAATAGCAATGCAGTAACATCAAGGAACACATAGCTGGAGAAATTTTACTAGATTCAACCAATTTGGTATAAGCTGCTTAAATGTGGTGGGGTAAAGATGAAAAGTGATTCCTGTTACAGAAGGAAAACTGGTGCCCTTCTTAACTCTTTTAATGGTGCCTAGATACAACATCATTATAATATGTATGTAATAAAAATAATAGGCCCAGATCCTCAGCTGAGATTGATGATTGCTTGGCATAGCTCGGTGGGGTGGGGAGTATAAAAGTGGCTTTAAGTCTCCTTTTATGCCCTTCCAATCCTAGGACTGTGATGCCCAGCATCTTAACGACAGGTTTCAGAGTAGCAGCCGTGTTAGTCTGTATCCGCAAAAAAAACAGGAGTACTTGTGGCACCTTAGAGACTAACAAATTTATTAGAGCATAAGCTTTCGCGGACTACAGCCCACTTCTTCGGATGCATTCTTTGATATGCATCCGAAGAAGTGGGCTGTAGTCCACGAAAGCTTATGCTCTAATAAATTTGTTAGTCTCTAAGGTGCCACAAGTACTCCTGTTCTTTTTCCAGCATCTTAGAAACCTGAAAGTTGCTTTAAATTGCTCTAAACCCTAATGGACTCAAGGGGTTGTTCTGGTAGGTGGGGATCATCAAGATGTACTGTCACTCTAATTACACCCCCTCTCTGTTAGAAGCAGTGAGGTGAGGCCCCAATCCGCTATCCCCAACTCCCTATGTAGCAGAGATCCTCTTGTGGCAGGATGAGGCAGCTTTAGTGCAGTTTTACACTAGTGGAGCTAGTGCAAATCTGCACTAACACAGATTAAGTCTGCGTCAATTATTTTAATGCATGTTATCATAATCACCAATATCCCAATGACAGTTAATCAAATATGCCAAAACACGTTTGCTAATCTTTAGTTCGGTTCATCTGCATTCATGCTCTTATATTTGTGAATGGGGTTTTCGTCACACAAACATTTGGACAACAGCCATTCATATGAATATCCATATTCCTATTCAAGCAAGATTATTTTTAGCTAATTGTGAGTATGCAGGTTTTGTTTATTATGCTCCTGTTAGAAGTTTCACGCATCCAGAAAGGGATCAGCAACCCTACAATGTGACGGGGATACTCAATCACACATTAATAGCTATAAGGAAGCTATGCAGCCCCCTGTAACATAGAATATAAATGCCTCACAATCATTAATGTATTTCTCCTCAGAACACTCCTATGAGGTAGGGAAGTTCCATTATTCCCATTTTATGTTGGGAAACTGAGGCACTCAGACACTAACTGACTTGTCCCAAGGTCACAGAGGAAGCCTGTGGCAGAGCAGGGAATTGAGCTTGGGTTTTCCAATCCCAGGCTAGTACCTGGGCCATCCTTTCTCTAAAAATTCGTAACAAATAGTCTAATCCACACCTTGAGCTGAAAGGGTAATTCCCAATTTGAGGAGACATACTTGTGTTAGCTCTAATCAAGTTAGCAAACTACAAAATAAAGAATAGCCATGGTATTGGGAGCAGACAGCTGCCCTGAGTATCTATCTGGCACATACTTGGAGAAACTAGCCCCTCCCACCACTCAGGCCACCCTGGCTAAGCGCTATTTTTAGTGCGCTAGCTTGATTAGAGCTAGCAGGGGTAGGTCTACTCAAGCTGGGAATTACACCCTCCATTCAAAGTGCAGACGTACCCTAAGTGAATAGTACTCAAATCGCCCACAGGCTTAAATTGGTTCACAAACTATTTGCCTAAACCAAATTGTTTACAAACAATGCGCAAATGGGAAAAAATTGTTGAATTCATCAGCTTATATATTTTCAATTAATAATTCAACTAGCTCTGTTACCAATTTAAGTCGCTGAACAAAATGGAAAGCTAAAGTCACCCTCTTACAGAAGTAATTGCTATGTATTCCAATAAGTGAGAGGCTTATACAAATTTACTTTCCTTATCTCACACTGTCCAGTAGCTCATTCTAGAATTTACACCAAGTTGACATAGATTAAAGAGCAATACATGTTGTTATATACTAAACAGAGAGTAGAATAGACTTGACCTTGTACTTGCTTTACTTTAACATTCAGAAGCTTCCCTTGATTAACAATTGTACAGTTCATACTTTTCACAACTATGTACATTCGGAGTGATACTATGATCACAAGAAATCTCCTTAAACGAGTCTCATAATGGAAACAACAATATTTATGACATTTCACGTTGACAAAAAGAATTTAATTAAGTTAGCAAATTAGGCAATTATTAAACTCTTGTCCAGAAACAGTTTGTTACCCAAGTTTCACAACATCTTGGCAATGCATTGAAAGATGCTTTAAGGGACACAGTTTTTCTGCTTATAACACTAACTGCTTCCTGTTTTGGCTGGCTGTCCTAGAGTTATCTCCCAAATTATATAGCAATGAAAAGGAGATTACTCCATTGTATTTGCAAGTTGGTGTATATGTGTATGTGACATTCCTCAGGGTACAATCTGGATGGATGCACAGCTATGTCCTCTCAATTCTCCAACATTGTTTCTCACAGCCTCCAGCATGTAAATCACTCTCAGCCATATTGTGCTATAGCCAACCACCTATGAATTACACTACAGGGAAACACCAGCAAACTCCCAGTTCCAGACTGTCCCCCAGAAATGTGCATCTTGTATTGCCCAGCACCCTCCTCAACAATTCAAGCTCATATAAAGTATGCCATTTCATTACTAGAAAATGATATCCATAAATCTTGTTCCCGGAAATGAAGTTTCCCAAACACTTCAATCCAAACATACACTGGTTTAGATAAAATAATAAAATAAGATTAGTAACTACAGAAAGATTTTAAGTGACTACAAATAATGAGGCAGAGAAGTTAGAATTGGTTACAAGAAAATAAAAGATAAAACACCATTAATATCTAACTTAACAAGCTAAATTAATTCAAAGCAAAGGTTTCTCTCGCCACACGCTCTAGCAGTCTTACTGGCTGAAATCCTTTAAGTCAGGACCCCTCCCCCAATTCAGTGTCCTTGTCCTTCAGATATTGATGCCATGAGCAAAGAGAAGGAGGAGTATTTTGGGGCATCTGTTCCCCTTTATCATAGCTCTTTTTCTTTGAAATCATCTGCTGCTGAGGTTCAGTAGACAGCAGGTCTGTGGAGACGGACATCTCCAGCAGTTTCATTGCCAAAATGTAGATTTCTTGCTTGCACCCTATTTCTTGCTGAAGAATGGCCACTTAACCAGATGATAGTCCATTTAAATTTGACGACATTTGGGTGAGATGTCAGTTTGCCTTTTGTCTTTGAGGAACTGGTTTGTGCCTGCTTCTCTAAACTTGGAACAAGTCTTAGTCATGTTATACAGTAGAATCTTATAACTTTACATACAATGGTACTGCACATTTTACCTGGATAATAATGATCAGCAAATTATGAGTTTTCAAGTGATACCTCACAAGGTATCCATTATAAAATCCATTATAGTTTTATAAAAAGAGTGAACATAGGGATACAGACTGTCACAGCACCCTGTTTTTTTCTTCACCAACTGTGAAATCAGGGATCACACAAAGCATGAGGACTCTGAAGCACCATAAAATTTAAAATAATCTAATTCCCAAAGATTTTCTTTTGGTGACTGGCTGCAATTTATACATATACACTCCTCTTCTACATCAATTTTCAGCAAAATCTGGTACCATGCTGTCCAGTTGCAAATAAACTTATCCTTAATAGAAGCTATTATGACTTTGGCACTTAAGGGAAATTAAATGTATAACCTCAAAATATATGGATAATGCTAGCAAAGCAATCTCTTCCCTTATAAAGTGGTTATAAATGACTGCTAGTGACATAGTAGGGAAAGCAAAGGAGCTTCTTAGTGTTGACTTTCATTGTTGGAAAGGCTAATAAAATGTTTCATTTGAAAATTAAATTTACAGGGGCATAGATGGCTCATGATGGGATAAGATCCTTGTACCATTAGATCTCTGGTTCAAATATATTATACTACATAGCTTTGTTTTCACTGAACTGGTGTTAGTAAGGGTGGCAGCCTTAGTAAAGGCAAGGCTTTGGCTGCTAGCATAATTTTTAGCACCATTTCAATTAGTCTGGATCCTATGAACACCCATTCAGCAGGTAATTTCACTTGTGCAGATAAGGCTTAGATGGCTGTTTTGTGGACTTGGTTAAATGTAGGCTTCCCAGAGTTCCTAATGGGCAAATGCCCACATAAACCCAAACTATTACCCAAATAATCATCAGTTGGTGGTTCTTGACAAAATCTGCTTAGAATCTGAAAACTGAGTGGTCATGAAAATATTCTACCTAACTCTTGAGGTGGTCCTTCCAGATCTGGCTTTATGTAGAAAATCAGTATGGAGAATGTGCCTCTGCCATTGGGTGATGTTTGAAGAGCAGCACAGCTGGTGCTAGTTCACTTCAACAGAAATAAAAAAGGAACAAGATTCCTTCCATAGTTCTATCCTGTTTTCTTTATTTCATTCTACTCTCACTGGTTCATTTATAACAAATGCAAATTAATTCAATGGTAATAGATAACATTCTCCCAACCAATTGCATGAATTGTAAGTGATGGCTAATCTATAATAACTCTATGAAGACATCCAATGAGACTGGTTTGGTAAAGGACAGGTGCACATAATCAGGAAAACAACTCGTGTAAATTAAAGCACTAACTGCAAATACTTGTTAGTTTAAAATGTCAAATGTGTATTGAATACATTTCTGTTGAATTTTGGCAAAGTTAAGTGCATTGTTTTCAATTATAGATCAAGTAAGAGGACACCAAAAATATACCTTATGATTAAATGAAGGATTCTTTAGATGTATGCTATGAGTTTGAACAAACCCATAAAACCAGGGAGATGCCTGGATTCTCTGCCCTTTAGATTAGGCTCAATTCTGCCAGCCTTATCCATGCTGAACAGTTAAGCCTTACTACATCAGTGGACACATTGAGTAATCCTATCATCATGTAGGAAGGTACATGAAAGTGACAAAATGGTCTTCAGTGAAGGTCTTCATAGTTATTCCTAATGTCCTTTTCAAGGGACAATGAAATGTGCTTTTTTCTTCATGTGTGTAGCACAGCGCAGACTCACCCCTGCAGCACCTCCTGCTGGTCATCTCAGGGAATTAGCTCTTTGACCCAGGAGCACCCTCTGCAGGCCAGTGAACTGCTTGCCTTTAGCCCCCATGTCCCTTACAGGACCCTGGTGCCCTTGTCTTGCCCCTGGCAGTACCCCACTTTCTTTGGGTTTCCCCACCCAGGGGAACATCCACCCACTATCCACACTTCACCTCAGTTTTGGCTACTGCCCAGTCTCCATCTAGCCCCCATTCACTGGGGCAGACTGCAGTATCAGCCACTCATCATAGGCAAAGGGGTTTGGACTGGATGCCTTTACCCACCCTCAGGCTACCCCTCTCAAGCCCAATACCTAGGTGGGCCTAGAACTAGGCCCTGCAGCCTGGGGAGTTGCTGGCCTAGGGCTTCCCAGCTCCTAAGGCCTTTCCCCAGCCCTGCCTCCCTCTAGGTCCCCTGGGTGAGTTCCCCAGCAGCCAGACCTGTCTCCCTCTCCAGTCACAGAGAGACTGCTCCCTCTGGCTTCCCTGGCCTTCTTATAAGGCCCAGTTGCTTGGGTTGGGGCGTGGCCCCAGCTGCAGCCACTTCCCCAATCAGCCAGGGTTTTGCGCTGTTTCGCAGCCCCAGCCCTCTGCAAGGCTTTTCCAATCCCTTCCGGGTTGGAGCGGGTGGTCACCCCGCTACAATGTGCATATGCAGCAGAAAATAAACAAACTAACAGATGAACATGGTGAACTGAAGAGGAAAGGTTAAAAAAAAATGGGCATGTTTAATCTTGAGAAAAGAAGATTGAAAGGTGGATCTGATAAATATTTGAGTATTTGTATTGTAAGCCTCTGTGACTGTATAAATCACCAGACTGGAAAGAGACATTAACTAGTGTGAAATGCTGATCTCCAACAGAAGGTGTTATGTCCTGCCCAACAGGAAAGGACATCAACACCAGATGGACTATTGTGGGATGATATAGAGAATAAAGGATGTTTGTTCTACCCTCCCCCTTGTAGAGGAGTCATGAAAGTGGATTTCTTCCACCGCTGCACTTGCAGCTGAGAGCACAGAGGAGGAGTGGGATAAAAACTCCTAGCAAGAAGGAATTGTATCTCTGTGCTTCTTGGACTCTGGGGGTACGTTTGCTAGTCATAAGCAAGTGATCTCTAGTACTTAGCCTAGATTAGCCCTAAAGGTCTTGTAGAGCTTGCTTCTTATAGACATTTCTATTACTTTTTGAAACTTAAGATTGTGACTCATTTGTGTGTCTTTAACCTTGTAAACAATTATTGTTTCCTTTTCCTATGTAATAAATCTTTAGACAGTTTATTATAGGATTAGCTACAAGCATTGTGCTTGGTGTGAGATCTAAAGTTCAACTGACCTGGGGGTAAGTGACTGGTCCTGTGGTACTGGGAGTAACCTGAATATTGCTGTATTTCTTGGCGTAAGGGATCACCTTTCACAAAGGTATGCGTACCTGGCTGGCAAGAGGATTGGAATACCCAAGAGGACAGTTTGTGACTCCATGGTTAGGCTGTGATAGTGCCTGAGGACTTTACACTTGATAATCGGTTGGCAAAATCTAAGGATAGAACTCAGAACCAATTTGGGGATTTGTGCCCTGGTTCCTAAAAGTCTGCTCTGAGGTTGGTACTCGTGCTCTTGAGTCACTGCTGGCAGCTTGACAGGCTCCACAAATAGACCCAGGCAATTGGGAATGACAGGCTTGTCTGAACTAAGGTGGACAAGGGAAACTGGAACTACGATAAGAATGTTTGTTTACTCTTTATAGACACTTGAGCAAGATGAAAAGAGGCTGTCCCTTAGCTGCATTATTTCATTTGGGAGCTGTTTAAGGGGAGCAATTGCAGCACTCTGTATCTTCCCAATGCTGAGAATGGGATTTTTTCCCCTACCTTTTTATTGGACCTCCCTGAAAGGGGATTTAGCCATCTGCATGAAACCTGGAGGAAAAAGCACATAGAACCATAGAAGTGTAGGATTGGAAGGGATCTCGAGAGGTCTTCTAGTCCAGTCCCCTGCATTCATAGAATCATAGAATATCAGGGTTGGAAGGGACCCCAGGAGGTTATCTAGTCCAACCCCCTGCTCAGATCAGGACCAATCCCCAACTAAATCATCCCAGCCAGGGCTTTGTCAAGCCAGGCCTTAAAAACCTCTAAGGAAAGAGACTCCACCACCTCCCTAGGTAACCCATTCCAGTGCTTCACCACCCTCCTAGTGAAAATGTTTTTCCTAATATCCAACCTAAACCTCCCCCACTGCAACTTGAGACCATTACTCCTTGTTCTGTCATCTGGTACCACTGAGAACTGTCTAGTTCCATCCTCTTTGGAACCCCCTTCCAGGTAGTTGAAAGCAGCTATCAAATCCTCCCTCATTCTTCTCTTCCGCAGACTAAATACTTCCAGTTCCCCCAGCCTCTTCTCATAAGTCATGTGCTCCAGCCCCCTAATCATTTTTGTTCAAAGCATGTTGTGGCCGGGAAGAGTTTGGAGGATGGGCCAGGACATCAGTTTCTGAGCACATGAGGAGAATCTTAACTGCAGTTGCAGCATCACTGTAAAAGTTCTCTTAATAAAGAGCCAGTTTAGTTTTACAAGCATGGAATCCTTTAAGTTACCCAGCTCTAGAGTATCTCTATTGGAGCTATTCTACTCTGTATAAATCATTAAATATTAATTGGGCCAGAGAGAGAGACTGACTGACTGACTAACGCTATAGCCTGGTGGTACACTTCCACAAACAGTTTTGGTTTTGACAAATTCTCACTCTCTCATCAAAAAAATCTCAACCATGTCTACCCAGGAGTTCCTGACTTTCAAGCCTGGCTCCATTTACTAGATAACATTCCTTCCACAATTACAGCTTTTATTAACATGCCAGTATATGTAAGCTGGTCATATGCAGTATGAAAAAAAATGGAATAGGATCCACTGCATGTCAGAAAAGATTATTTAGGTGAACTGTTCTCTGTCCTGTTGCCAAATGTTTGGAGAAGTTAATATTATACTCTATTGGAAAAAATTGTGTATGGTTATCTTGGATCATAAACTTTCCTGAGTCATAAACTTGGACAAGAAGAACAAAGTTCAATGGAGAATTTGAAATAAAAATAAACAGGGTGACAGAGAAAGAAGAATTTACTACTGGACTCAACTTGAAAAAGTGTTACAGTTTTGGCTGAATACGTAGACTGTAAAGTAAGAAGCCTCTTTCTACAAAGCTTAGTAAAATAGTAAACAGTGGATTCTTTAAAAACTCTGTGTAGTATATACACACACACTTTCAGAACCTGGCAATATTCTGCTTCTAGTTAATATGTGCAGGGTATATTTTCAGGATAATGTGAATCATAGATGTTAAAAGGTCTCTCAGATTATCATACAGCTCAACTCTCACTAATGAAGAATTGTTCCCTCCAGTACATTTTCCAGTGTTTTGTCCAATCTAAATTTAACTATCTGAAGAGAGGATAGTTCTGCAACATGCCTTAGATGATTGTTTCACATCCTGATAGATCTCACTGTCTGGAACCATTTCCTCCCATTCATCCTAATTGTTTCCTCTCTTAATTTCATTCTCAATAATATCTGTTTCACCACCCTAAACAACTCCTCTACCACCTTGGTGTCCGTGCATTTATATCTGGTTAAATTGTTAATTGAGTAACACATTTGATACATTTTGTGATATTTTTAAGATAAATGTGAACAAATTTTCCATTATCCAGACAGCTAACAGTTAGCAAATAATTCAAAAATGTAGTCATTGAACTTTCATGAAATTTGCATAAAATATTCAAAATAATTTTCAGATATCCTTCCTCCTCTCCTTATATCTCTCCTTACTCATCTATTAGCCAAACTATTACATATTCAGACATTTTAATCTTTCTTAAGTCACTTCCTCCAGACCCATGATATTTATGTGATTTATTTTTGCTCCTGTCAGAAATCCATCCAATTTGCCTATATCTTTCAGATAATATAGTGCCTAAAACTGAATGCAGTGTTCCAGGGTCTGTCCTAACAGAATCATTGAGAAGAGAACTAATTTCTCTCTACTTTAATGTGCTGACTCAGTGTATGCTGGCCAAAACTCATTTACCGTACCTAACTGCAAACCTACTGCAAAATACTATTCTAAAAGTACTTTAAGGGTTCAAAATCAAGTACTCAAAGTCAGGAGATTCCAGAATTAAGGTTCCTTGTGCAATCAAATCCCCCCAACACACACACCTTTGTGCATATGCATTGTGATACCATCCCTAATTACATGATCACATATTACTTTCACATGCTGTTTTTGGCAGTTAAATGTTAAAAATATTTATTTGGTGATGCTCCAGCCTACATTCCATTCTCTGCAATTAATCAGAAAAGAAGTATTCGGATAGGATACTAAGATGAAATCCTGGCTCTATTAAAGCCAATGGGGGGTTTGTCACTGACTTCAATGGGACTGAGATTTCACTAAAGGTGAAAGAACAGTGAGGGTCAAATTCTTAGCTGAACTAGTGTAATTCCAGAATTCTAATGAAGTTAACAGAGAGCCTTTAGATTTACACCAATGTATCCAAGAGTAGAATTTGTCCCTTAGTATCTAATGTGATTGGCTTTTTCTGTTTACTAGAATAAGGTGCTGCAATAATTTTAAAGACAGGACTTTACACTCACTCCCTAAAGTCTAGATATGGGAAATCTGCATGGCAATATATCTAATTCCCTGAACTACTCCATCAAATATTAAGTTTCTCTAAACTCAGTCCTTCTTAGGCTAGAACTTGTGCAGTTATGCCATTCTCCTACAGACTAGGGCCTTCATAATGGGAAGAAATGGAATTAGATTATGAAACTGGGAGCTGCATGTCCTGAGCAAGCTGTTCCTTAATAAACGCCTTTAAAAAAACAACAACCAATCCTTACATTCTTTCCCACCCTGTACATCAGACTTGTGCACCATAACTGTCTTCCAGTCACAAGGCCTAAATTATAGCCAGAGGGATCATTTTTTTCTGATCACCTAGCAAATGTACTTGAGCAATGTCAGACTTGTATACGTCTTGTGATTTTAGAGCACTATCTCCATAGTACTCTGAGCACTGCATGAGATAAAACTAGGCATATGTATACACTGAAATCAGAGGTGTCATTGTCAGCTCATGCAGGCATATCCACCCTAGATTTAATCCAGCTAGCATGGCTAAAAATAGTGACGATATGTTTTTCCTTTAGGAGAAGCAACCATACACTCTCTCATGCTGCAAGTTGAGAAAAATCAAAGAAGGGCCTATTTAAAGCCATTACCTGGGATGCCGTTAATGCTAACTGTCTACATAGGTGTCCCTTGCTGAACGTGTTTACAAAAATCTGAAAGGTTTGATCTTTCATGCTTGTTTTCTAAATTAGACTTATCTAAGCTGGAAGACTCTTGATAGTGATTGGAGAACTAGTAAAACTTAAATCTCATAAAGGTCATGAAAATGAAGATGAGGAATTGAGGAGAATAGGTTTTTATCCAGAATTTATTTGGAGGGTGGTGGTGGTGTTAACACCTATTTTAAATCTATTTACTAATTAATGTTTGAGAGAGAGGTTGTCTTTAATAAAGTTTTGGTACCTTGATCTCTTCGAATAAAGTGTAAGAACTCATAAAATAAATGCTCCGTGAACATTTCCCTCCCCCCTTCTCTGAGGTCCTTCATCAAAACTAAGGTTTTACTTCCATGATGGTTCTGAAAAACCTTTCAGGATTTTATGCATCAGAAAGTAGCAAAAAAAAGGGCATAAACCCAATTTTAAAAAATCTTTTCCAGGTCAACTTTAATCCAGAAAAGCTGCTCCATGCTGTCACAAATTTGGCAAGAACATCTTAGGTTTTCAAAGTGTTTTTTTTTTCTTTTGTGTTTTATCTTAGCCACCTGACAAATGTTTCTCTGCATGTTAAAATGCAGTACTGGTTCGGACAACCTAGACATGTAAAACTGCATGGTGGGAAACAACAATCATTTGTATTAGCTATATAACTATAGAAAATTCATGACACCACAAGATCTATATACATTTTAAAAATATGTTGAATAAACATTAAAATGTTGACTCAAGAAATACAGACTCAATCTGAACTGAAATGAATACTGAACTTTTTTGAAAAATTACTTTAGTGTCAGTTATAGTCATAATATTTACTCACTTTCTAAATGTCAAGACCTTTAAAGCAACTGTTGTCAGGACTTTATTCTTTATTTGTAATATCATTATTATTTATCTCTAATATAATTGCTATGTTACAAACCAGAAAAATGATTGAACCACACTAAAGTGAACTTTAAATATGCCTCTGTAAACCACAGCTATTGCCAAACCACTGTTGGGTTTTTTTCCCCCTATATTGTATTCTCATTTACCTTGTCTATTTTAATTTCAAATTACACAATCCATGCAGTATCCACCACTGTCTAACAAAGACATCACTGTTAAGCAATTTTTTGTAATATTCATCATGCATTTACCTTTTGATCCCTTGAGATAATCCATTCCCTCTTTGCTGATTATAGCCTTCAAATATCCACTCTTAGCCATTTAGCCAAGCTACATATAATGTATTAAATGGTGCAGTGGTTCTTACTCCACAGCATACTCTCACTTGTCATGTTGGGTCCAATTCTCAGTTATCCTACTTCTGTATTTGGGCCACGGATGGAGAGGTAGGGGGTAAAAATATCCTTTAGACAGCTTTTGTGCTCCCTGTATTCTGGATGTAACAGCGGCTGACTGTCTGAAAGAACAGTGTTGAGGCTTCTCTAACATAAGGTCTTCTTTCTATGGGTCCCTCTGTAGTGCAGTCCTTTCCAGCCAAACCCTGATTCCCCACCACCACCAATCTGCCACTGGACTAGGAGCAGGACTGGTTTAAGGTCCCTTCGTGCTGCCTTAGAAGAAAAGACAATCCCATTCAATCCCAGAAGAACTGATTTTCCAAGGACTTAATTGTGCCTGATAGCATGGCACCATGTTGGGTATGGTATGTTCTACATGGCACAGTGAGAGCTCCAGAGTGCAGCATTCACTTTCCTCCATGACTGTCCAGTTTCTTTGGGCATGGCTTTGCCTCCTCCCAGACCTCCATGCTCTCATCGCTACATTAGCTCTAGTGAGGTAAGCACTGATTTTCCACTGTTATCCTAGTTTTACATTAGTGTCCCCTAAATGGAGGCAGACTGGTGTAGCTCAATGAAGGATCAGGCCCATAATCTTTCCATTCAAGTGTGTTTACAATCTGTAGTTGTGTCCCCTGCATGGTGCTCAGAAGTGAGCGATTCTTTTTTGGTCTTTGTTTCCTCCCACTCCCACTTTCTTGCTTGTCCACATAGACACAGACCAGCCACAGGTTGGTGCTAGATTAGACAAACTTGGGAGATGATGAGAAAGATAAAAGATCTATGGTATATAATACAAGGTGTATAAACTCAGCGTGTTTTCATTGAGAATACTGGGTGGAGTGGAAAACACCAGAATGGAGGTCAGCAGTAAAAAGCAAGGCAAAAAGTATGGATTTAAAGGAAGAGGCTTGGCAAGCGCTAAAGTTTTCAAAGTGTTTTTTTCAAAGGAGAAAGTATTAGATGACAGAAATTCCAGACACAGCGCACGTAGGGGGGAGGAGGGTGAGCAAAAGATGGAGGAGAAAAGTGTGTTACCAGACAAGAGATGTAGTTGAAACAAAGAGAATAAGCAAAAACAAGGGCTGAGATGTCACTGGGGTTAGAATCCTTAACAATCCTTCCGAAGCATATCCCTAGCACAAAGTTTACTTTTAGGGATAAAACCCTGGCAGTATCCTTGAGGCAATATTGGGGCCTATAACATTGAAGTTTGGTACGCGTGTGTGCGTGTGTGATACTTGGCAGAGAACAAACTATTAAGGTTGTAGGGGATATGTTCTGTAGATTCAATAATTTAAGATAGAGTAACCTATTAAAAAATAAACAAACCACTGATGACATATCAAACATCTTATTTGGGAGGACAGAGAAATAACTGTGAACAATCATACACGCTAAGCATCTGTTATAATTTTTGTATTTCTCAGCAGCTGCAAATTACGGACTATCTATGACTGATATAGTGGCACAGTATGTGTGGACAGTGCTGAAGTGAGCAAACCTATCTATTTCAAGCAACAAAGAGTCCTGTGACACCTTATAGACTAACCGACGTATTGGAGCATGAGTCTGACAAAGTGGGTATTTACCCACGAAAGCTTATTACGGCTTTATATACGGCTGTTAGTCTATAAGGTGCCACAGGACTCTTTGTTGCTTTTTACAGATCCAGACTAACATGGCTACCCTTCTAATACTATCTGTTTCAGCCATTCATACCGTAATAGATGGATACAGTAACAATTGACCGCTCTGCACCTTTAAGCAGGGGGGGTATTTGGCTGGTCTGGCTGAGTGACGGGAACAATGCTTTATGGCTTGCGGGGGGGGGGGGGGGAGAGGGAGGAGATGAAAACTGCTGCAAAAGGGGCAGAGTGGTCGCTGACTCATCCCCTGGGAATGCAGGCTTTGAAAAGGCGCAGTTTGCGGTGCCTGGAGCCTTCCTGTTTGAACAGGCTGTGGGAGACAGAATGCAGGCCAGTGCAAGAGGCCAACTTCAAGCAGTGGAATGGGCTAAGGCCTCCTGTGGGACTATCCCAGCAAAACCAGTGGGTCAAATTTGTGGGCTGTGTTTTTAATGGGGGGTTCTTATCCCCTTTATGTAAAATAATAATAATGAAAGTCAGGGGTGAGGTTTGGCCATGTTTTAAGACAATAATTCTACAAGAATGAATTTAGGGTACAGTGGCAGGACCATCCAACCAATTGCCTGTGCAAAACTTGTGTGTTTTGCCCTGAGGCTTAGCCCCCAGAAAGGCTCCAGGGAATTACAATGCTTGATAACCTCTCTGGGGTTGACAATGGCATAGCACACACCTTGTCTCATTTTCAGGTCAACGGATTCTGGAGTTGTTACCAGGAGCCAGCCGGGAATTCAGGCAGATGCCGCTAAAGCACTTGGTGCAGAATGGTTGCCAGTGTGGTGCAGAGATCAATTGTTCCACACACATGGCAGACCTATGAGAGTTTTAATGATTTCATGCAATTTCAGGATCAGGAAGGCCGGTCAGCAGTACCGGTGGCCCCAGGGTTGATTCCCATCAGCTCATCATGGGTTACATACTCAGGGATCTTGTGCAGATCCTTGGTGACGTGTGTCAGAGTGGACAGGAGGTGGCCTTGTTCAGGGCTGCATTCTTGACAGCATTTTTTGGTACTTTCAGGATCAGTGAACTTGTATCTGGGTCCAGTAGGGACTCAACAGGATGGGCTTTGCAATTGTGGAATATACAATGGCATCAGCATTCAGCGATATTACACTTGCAACGGTCAAAGACAGATCAAGTCGGCCAGGGTGAATCTGTGATCATCCTGCAGGGTGGTGAGCCTGGATCTGCCCAGTTCGGGCTTTTAAGGTCAAAAGGGTCATATGGCTGTAGGGGAAAGGGCCACTTTTTATGCATGGTGATAGGAGTCCCCTCTTAGCATTTCAGTCTGTTACCATGTTGAGATGGGGGCTGATGAGGTTGGTCTGCCAGCCCATACATTTGGTGCTACTCAGTCAGAATTGGGGCAGAAACAGCAGCATCACAGCTAGGTAAGGGAGCAGAGGCAATCCAGGAAATCGGGCATTGGCATTCTGAATCGTACCGAACATATGTAAGACCTCAAGTGGTAAATCAACATTAATTTGTTATTATCTCATTACACATATTAGAGGACCGGCCATGCAGACAGTGGTGTGGATCTGTGGTCACAGTATTGTCTTTTGGGCCATAGGCACGCATCCAGGTTGCTCAAGGGTTCGCAGCTGGGTTTTGGTGATGAAGTGATACTCAGTTGGCATGCAAGGAGGGGCATGTTATGGGATCAACTAATACCAATGATATATGCTGTGTGGTCCCATCAGCAGCCCCCAGATATAATTGCGTCCAGCACATCCCTGCAGCCCGTGCCGCTTCCCACAGCTCCCATTGGCCGGGAACAGTGAACCGTGGCCACTGGGAGCTGCGAAAGACTGTGCCTGTGGATGGTCAATGTAAACAATATAAACAAACTGTCTTGTGGCCCGCCAGCGGGCCTGAAGTTGCCCACCACTGGTATACAGTGACCGGATAAATGGCTTGGAAAAGGACTTAAAAAGAGATGTTAATTAAAGGAATGAATGGGGGGGGGCAGTTGGCGACTCCTATGATTGGTATGGCAGGGAGCCAATCCCCCATTCTTATAGCACACCTTAACCCTCCTACAAAGTAAGGTCCTGGCAATGGATTTGCTGGAGGGACCTGGATGGAAAAAGAGGGGGAGCTGGTAAAAGCCTCCCAGGTAATTATGGAATAAATGTGGGGTTGCCTGCACTGTACACAGTTATCTGCTGGGTAGTCCTAGAAATCTAATAATAAAGTTGCGGCCTGATGAAACCCATGTCAAATGTCTCCTGTCCTTCTTTTGGCATAGCCAGACAATGAAGAGACTCCAGGGCAGGAGCATGAACTTGGATATTGTCTATTCTTTTCAACGAAAGCAGTCTTGGTCCTGCTCCCTGAGTCTCCTGGACATTTCAGTGGATATCAGTGTAACCAAATGCATGTCTCTAATGTCAGTGTATATACTAAACCTTCAGGGGTGGGCAAACTTTTTGGCCTGAGGGCCACATTGGGGTTGCAAAACTGTATGGTGGGTAGGGAAGGGAAAGCTGTGCCTCCCCAGCCTGGTTCCCACACCCTATCTGACCCCTCCTACTTCCCACCCCCTGATTGCCCCCCTCAGAACCACTGACCCCCCCGCCCCTAACTGCCCCCCAGGATCCCACCCCCTATCCAACTCCCCCGCTCCCTGTCTCCTGACTGCCCCGACCCCTACTCCACGACCCTTGACAGCAGCCCCCCACCGGGACTCCCACGCTTATCCAACCCTCCCCCCACCCCGTTCCCTGTCCCCTGACCGACCTCCCCGACCCCGAACCTCTGCCCCATCCAACCGCCCCCAGCTCCAGTCCCCTTACCATACTGCTCAGAGCAACATGTCTGGCCTCTGCACCACCTGGCCAGAGTCAGACACGCTGACACGCTGCCCTGCAGGAGCACGCAGCCCAGAGTGCTGCCCGCGTGGCTGCAGGGGAGGAGGGACAGCGGGGGTGGGACCTGGGGCCATTAGAATCTTTACAGCAAGTAAGGGTGTTTTGTGTGGTGAGAGGGAGGGAACAAGCCTCAACAGAGGAGGGAATCAGGGACCATATCTTAATTATGGTCTTGAACTTGCTCCCATAGAAGTCAATAGCATCGCCTCCATTAATTTTAATCGTGCAGGATCAAGTCCTATGTGTATATAGCATTTTGAGGCCCAATCCCAATACCACAAGACAAATAATGAAATTAAATTAACTAAAGAAATTTAAATTGTTAATAGAGATAGGATAAATTTAAATTGTAACGCTATTCACATTCCTTTCCTGTATACAGTGGTTGCTTCCAGTTGTGTCATATTTTAAATTGTTTCTGAATGTGCTGTCTTTGCAACAATAAAATATTTCATGTTCATGGGTTTTTACTAAATGGAATACTTAAAGGATTTATAATTTATTGCATAACACCTTCATTCAAGAAGCCACTTTGCACTCGCCCTACTCATTTATTTACTCTTTATTTTTTCTGCATCTCTCTGGTGGCTAGAATGGAAGAACTTCACTTCCAACTGGCAACACACACAATATGTTTCAATTGCAGTAGCATCAGTTGACTTTCCAAACAGCATATGTTTCCTCCAAAATGGAAACTAAGATTATATTTCAAGTCCTTTCTTACTCTCAGGAATATGTTTTATCAGTAATTGTAATAATTATAATTAATAAAACATATATATATATATATATATGTTTTACTAATATACCAGGAATCTAGAATGCTGTCTGCTGTGATATTTCAAACAACCATAATTAATTATTTAGGCCTTAGTTCATCAAAGCACTTTAGCATGTGCTTAAATCCTGTTGAAGTCAATGTGCTTACATAATGTGCTTAAAGTTAATCATGTTTTCAAGTGCTTTGCATAATTTGGGCATGGTGGGGGTGCGTCTTAAACACTCTTCAAGAATACACTGTGAACCAAATGAATTCCTGATGTAATTATTGCCTTATATTATATTAAATTATACAGGAGATGAATTTTGCTCACTGTCTTGTAATCTTCTTTGGAAGTGTTAATTAGACAAATAGAAAGAAAATGGCCTGCTACTCAAAATATGAGCATAGGAATCGGGAGATGAAGGTTCTGTTCTTGGTTTGGCTACTGAATCACTCTGTGACCTTCATCTAATCACATTCTCTGTGCATCAGTGTCTCCCTTTGTAAAATGAGGACAATGATAAATACTTTCATCACATAGGTTGCTATGGCTAATGTTTAAAAAAATGCAAGATTCTGCCTGAGGAGTGTGGGGATGGAGAATGATGGTTATCAGTACATAAGTGTAATATATTATTATTATTATTTATTTATTGAAATCTTGGGTTAAATTAAAATGTAATTTAGATGGGAAAACTCATTCTAATTTTGTGTCAGGAAGAGTATAGTGATAGGTGTTTTTTAATCACAAAGGGCTTGATAATTTAAAAATAAATGTTTCAGTTGAATTCAATTCAGTGGATGTTTTGCTTGAAATGAATGCCTCCTAGAAATGACTGAGCCACTAAAATTTTTGAGCATGGTGGGGTGTCTATCAATTAGGATGCAAATCTAAATCTTTATAGAACTACCCAGAATTTTGAATCTGAAAAAGTGAACTGAAAAGTTCATAGGATATGAAAGAATATCTTTTGGTCAGTTTCTAGTGTTGGTCAGGACAGCAATACCAAGAGAACAACTTTTCACAAGCTATTTGGCTCTGCTACGTCCAGTGCTAATTGGAGGTGCATGAATTTGAAACGCAGATTTATGCAATTTCAAATATCAACCCAAAACTCAAACTTTATTTTTATTTTATCCAGACCATTTCACCCATCACAGAAGATGGCCACAGAATATTTTAGTTGAATGATGTTATTGCAGATGCTGCACCTGTACCCAGTAGAGATGATTTGTGAATTTGCATTAGTGAGTCATTTCAAAAAGCCTTTTTTCCCCTTCCCCCTGTGAAGGAATATAGATAATTTGTGCATTGGAGCTGGAAATTACTTTCTTTCATCTTTTTGCCTCATTTATGACCTGCTCGTGCTGACAGCTTTAGTGGAAGTCTCTTAATTCATGCACCGCATGAGAGGTATTTAATAGATTCAAGTAGATAACATTTTGACACGTTAGTATTCTGCTCACCATTTGCCACAGTGGAACAGACCAATCAGTCTACCATAAACTGGTATCTGCCTAAAACAGTGACCAGTACCAAATGGTGTAGAGAAAGTTACATTATGGGGGAATATTTGCGTCTTATTAAGTGATATAATGAAGGTGAAAAAATATTCCTGAGCACAGCTAATGTTCACTTTATTTTCTAAACAAGTTTAGATTACAGTCTCTGTAATCTAAATCCTATCAACAGTGCATAGGGATAGAATGACTGGTCATAGAATGGTCTTTTTAGACAGTCATAAGGGATTTGCTGCAATGCTAACCTGCACCAGGGAGTTCCAGGGAGGAATTCTACATTACATAAAGTGTTCTGTTTTATCAAATTAAAATGTATTATAATTTAATCAAAATTCTTCTTGGCTCTGGGTATTAGGAGGCAAGGATAATTACATTAGAGTTCAAGATATAACCAGTTCTTTACTATTTATTAATCCATAGAGCATAAACTAGTTTAGATGCTTTGTTGAGTTTAACTCTGCCTCTTTGTGCTTACCTTTAAAGTATGGTCTCCTAGAATTATAGATTATTTGTAAATTAATGCAACATACAATAAAATGCAAACTAGAATATTGTATGTAGCCTTATAAATATTAACAGTGCAGTGCACACAGGCTTCAAAAAAGGTCTGGCTTGATTTTTAAGTGTCAATAAGATACACAAAAAAAGTTTGAAGATATTAGTTCAGTAGCCTTTAATTTACAAATGTGTAAATCTGGCAACTTGTAACCTTTCCATTGTGTCTTTTTAGCTTATGTTAAAGCTATTGCAGAGCGGCTTAAAATTTAAATTTGAATCTGCTAAATTCTGTGTCCACCATAGACACTGATTGTCCTTAACAATACTTAATACTTCCTCATATACATCATTTTGTCAACATTGTTTAGTTAAACGTCACAAAACTCCTATAAGGCAGGCACATTCCACTATTTAACCATCTATGAATTAGGGAGAATGACAGGTATTGTTCTTCAACATAATCCCTGATTTGGAAGACTGACTCTTTGCTTGCCTCATCTAGGTTGTTTGAGAAACTGCAGACAATAGGATAGCCAATGGAGACTGTGTGTGTCTGGCAGAGCTGGGTGAATAATTGTGGGGAGTTTGTTTACTGCCAATTTTTAAAAAAATGTTTTGGGTTGGACTGAAAATGAAAACTTTCAAATATCTTTGGCTAATTGAAAAATCATATGTTTTTGTTGTTGTTGCAGGTTGAATTAAACATTTTGTTGAATTTAAAATGAAAAGTTTCATTTACATTTCAGGCATTTTTAAATGTTTTTGATTTTTTTTTTAGTAAAATGAAATGAATTTCAAAATAAAAAAGCAGAACCCCAAAACTGAAACATTTTGTTTAAAAAAATATGGAAACAAAACATTTTGATTTTGGATAATTTGGTGAAATGGACATGAACATGTGAAATGTTCCTGTGTTGTTGAAACTGTGTTTTTTTCAGAGGAAAAAAGTTTCAGTTACATTTTTTTGCTCAGCTCTAGTGTCTCGGTATTCCTGAGCTATAAACATAGGAACAAAGAGATTAAATGGCTTGGCCATCACACAGTTAGTCAATGTCAGAGCCATTTTATAATCTGCGTCTTCAAGCTCCTTGATCCATGCCTAATCATAGGGCTGGTCTTCACTACCCGCCCGGATCGGCGGTAGAAAATTGATCTCTCGGGGATAGCTTTATCGCATCTCGTCGGGACGCGAAAATCGATCCCCTAATCGACGCGCGTACTCCACCAGCCCAGGCAGGAGTACGTGCCGTTGATGGGGGAGCCGCGGTGGTCAATTTGCCGCCGTCCTCACAGCAGGATATGTCGGATCAGATACGTCGAATTCAGCTACACTGTTCGCTTAGCTGAATTTGCGTATCTTAACTCGACCCCCCCAACCTTAGTGTAGACGTAGTCATAGAAGACAATGTCTTGTGTGTTTTGTGGTTTTCTCATCAGGCCTACACTGTATGCATCACAGAGGAGCCATTTTCTGGGCCTAAGAACTAAGATTCAGTGTGGTGGGGACAGACAGTCCTATCATTTCTCTCCTCTTGCACAACAGTGTGATTTTGGAAACTGGACATGCACAATGTGGTATCCTACTGCATGTTGGTACTATGGTTGACAATCCCCTCCCCTTTCCTTATCTAGTTTCATCCTGTAAAGTTGGCATAGTGAGTGTGCTCACAGGGTCTTTGTGCTCTGAAAATTAGTCTCCATATTTATTGGCGGGGAGAGATCAGTTATCTGTCCCACACATGTACCAAAGTGAGCAAATGAGAATGTTAGTATATCAAGTGTCGGCTACACATTAATCGAGAACATCATGGCATGCACTTCCCTATGAGATATTGTAGGTAGGTGAGTAGTATCCCCATCTGACGGGCAGGGGTACTGATAGGATTCTTCCGGGGGCAGGCTTTAGGTCCCTGGAATGACCACACTGCAGCAGTTCTAGCAAGACTAAGGGGAAAGAAGCAGTTACACCAACCCAGTTCCTACCAGACATATTCAGACCCTGGTCCCCGTGATATCATTAGGACTCTGTCTCAGTAATACAGTACCATTTATCACTGCAGAGGGCAGTTAAGTAACTTGTGTGAGGGGCAATGTGATCTAGGGGTTTAGGGATGGGGCTAGCTATAAATCAACTATACAATCCTGGTTCTGTTAACATATTTTTGTTGAAATTATCCAAAAAAGTTGTCTTTGAGTAGGGAACAACCATGAAAAAATTAAACATCATAAGGGATTTATTTGATACAGTTATAAACAATTGAATGGGGATGGAAATAATGCAAGTTGCGTTAAACTATGCTGGTTTCTATCACCCACCCTATCATACATTTATTCTACCTCTATTTAGTTCTTTTCTTTCCTAACTAGATACCCATCCTATTTTATGGAAACCATTACAACTCCCACACCTCTAACTATTGGTAACATTGCTTCTCCTATTGGTAACATTATTGAAATAATTGATTTTTTTAAACAGAGTCTTTTTAATCTTCCCAAAATGAAGGTCTATTTTTCTTATGAGAACTTAAAAGCAGATGCAGTATTTTACAGTGTGTAACATGTTTTTCTAAGGTAGATGTCCCAGTTCAAATAGGAATCAATTCAGGGAAGTCCCTTGGCATGTGTTATACAGGAGATCAGACTAGATGATCATAGTGGTCCCTTCTGGTTTTATAATCTATGAATTGTTTATTGGTAGTCCTGGAGGGATTGGACTTTTAATGGTAGATATAGGTAAATGTTAATTTCACCATACACACACAAACTGACAAAAGAAATTTCCATGCATAACTGAAATGTACTGATAGGCGAAGTGGGAAAGAGGCTGCTTCAGAATTTATTAGAGTTTGATTTAAGAATATTTTTGTATATATCCTTAATTTGTGTTCCGGTGGTTATGAAACGTTAACTTTTTGACTCTCAATGTCTTCTATTGTCATTCAATAATTATTGGCTGGCCCCCTCCTTATTTTCCAACCCCCCATAATTTCCCACGACTGTGAAAATTTAAATTAATTAAAACTGAAAAAATGCTTAAAACCTGTAATTTCACAGAACTGTGAAAGTTTAAATTGATAAATTCTAAATTGCATAAACGTAAAGATTGCTATTATCAAGGGCAGCCAAGCGATTAAAAATTAATTATGATTACTTACGTGATTTAAAATATTAATCACAATTAATTGTGCGATTAATCGAACTTTTAAACAATAATAGAATACTATTTATTCAAATATTTTTGGATATTTTCTACATTTCAAATATATCGATTTCAATTACAACACAGACTACAAAGTGTACAGTGCTCAGTTTATATTTATTTTTAATTACAAATATTTGCACTGTAAAAACCAAAAGAAATAGTATTTTTCAATTCACCTAATACAAGTACTGTAGTGCAATCTCTTTACCATGAAAGTTGAACTTACAAATGTAAGATTATGTACAAAAAATAACTGCATTCAAAAATAAAACAATGTAAAACTTTAGTCTACAAGTCCATTCAGTCCTACTTGTTCAGCCAATCACTCAAACAAACAAGTTTGTTTACATTTGCAGGAGATAATGCTGCCCACTTCTTGTTTACAATGTCACGTGAAAGTGATAACAGGTGTTCGCATGGCACTGTTGTAGTCGGCGTCGCAAGATATTTATATGCGAGATGCACTAAAGAATCATATGTTCCTTCATGCTACAACCACCGTTCCAGAGGACATGCGTTCTGCTCGATAACCATTCAAAGCAGTGCAGACCACCACATGTTCATTTTCATCATCAGAGTCAGATGCCACCAGCAGAAGGTTAATTTTCTTTTGTGGTTGTTCGGGTTCTGTAGTTTCTGCATTGGTGTGTTGCTCTTTTCAGACTTCTGAAAGCATGCTCTACACTTCATCCCACTCAGATTTTGGATGGCACTTCAGATTCTTAAATTTTGGGTCGAATGCTGTAGCTATCTTTAGAAATCTCCCATTGGTACCTTCTTTGTGTTTTGTCAAATCAGCAGTGAAAGTGTTCTTAAAACAAACAACATGTGCTGGGTCATCATCCGAGACTGCTATAACATAAAATATATGGCAGAATGAGGGTAAAACAGAGTAGGAGACATAGAATTCTCCCCCAAAGAGTTCCGTCACAAATTTAATTAATGCATTATTTTTTTAATGAGCATCATCAGCATGGAAGCGTGTCCTCTGGAATGGTTGCCGAAGCATTAAGGGGCATACGCATATTTAGCATAAATGGCATGTAAATACCTTGTAATGCTGGCTACAAAAGTGCCATGTGAACGCCTGTTCTCACTTTCATCTGACATTGTAAATAAGAAGTGGGCAGCTCCGTACATGTAAACAAGCTTCTATATCTTAGTGATTGGCTGAACAATAGGTAGGACTGAGTGGACTTATCGGATGTAAAGATTTACGTAGTTTTGTTTTTGAGTGCAGTTATGTAACCAAAAACATCTACATTTGTATGTTGCATTTACACGATAAAGAGATTGCACTACAGTACTTGTATGAGGTGAATTGAAAAATACTATTACTTTTGTTTGCCATTTTTACAGTGCAAATATTTGTAATAAAAAATAATACTATAAAGTGAGTAGGGTCAACTTTGTATACTGTGTTGTAACTGAAATCAATATAATTGAAAATGTAGAAAAACCAAATCCAAAAATATGTAATAGATTTCCATTGGTATTTTATTGTTTAACCATGTGATTAAAACTGTGATTAATCATGATTAATACTTTTGAGTTAATCATGTGAGTTAACTGCGATTAATCAACAGCCCTAT
This sequence comes from Trachemys scripta elegans, assembly GCF_013100865.1. NCBI lineage: Eukaryota > Metazoa > Chordata > Testudines > Emydidae > Trachemys > Trachemys scripta. Next base: position 73,583,997 of record NC_048298.1, read on the forward strand.
TAATATCTGTTGACATTCTAAAATAAAAATAAAAAATATACAAAACTGAATTTTGCCAAGGCTACTTAATGAAAACAGCCAAATTTCAGTTCACCCATTGTGCTCTCTCAAGAACTGCAAAACACTAAGCATAAAACGCCTCAGAAATAAAATAATTGTCTCTATAAAAACTAAATGTCATGAGTAAACATACAGCATCTAAGGAATCATTACAAGTGTACACAATTGCATATGAAGTATTGATCCATCAAATAAGCTTTAGCAGCACTTTATAGGCCTTGAGTGGGCTTTTGGCTACTTACAGATTATGATAGTACTGGGAAGTTCTGGATATACACTAATGCATTAATAAAATGACTTGTTTCTAAATAACTGACCTTAGGACTATTACAGTAGAAAGATAATTTTTAGTAGAAGGAATCTGAAGGTGCTGCCAGGGTCAACAGTGTCTGTAACTAAGTTATCTCAATTTTTAGTGAAAGAACACAATCCAAGTCCATTAATCTTTTAAGAATATGTGGGAAGGTGGTGGAGGATAGGATGGTTAATACTGAGAAGCAGGTGTTGAATTATTCACAGATTTGAACTGACTCTGAATAATTTAAAATACTTTCTTTTGGCGGATGCTCAAATCACAAACATTTGCTCTTTTTGGACTGTATATTCTCTTATGAAAAATTTATAGAAACCAGCAGACTAGAGAACCGTGTTTTGATATTTATGATCTGTTGCTTTGTGTTCTGGTTCTCTACTTCAAAACAGATTATTTTGGGTCACATGATGTACGGCCTCACAGTTCACCACAAATAGATGCCATAAATGGAGCAGATAATCTATAGGAGTGGTATTTGGTAAACAGTGGATACCAGGCACTAAAATTTATATTTGACCAGTATATTATGCTGTGATTCAAGATTCCCTGTCCTTTCATTTCTGTGACTCTAAATACCTGCAAAAGGAGGAGAATATTCATCGTGATGTGAAACAGCAGCTGCAGCCATTGGCAGAATAATATTTATGAGAAATGTTGTCACTAATATAAATTTCTTGTTTCAAAGATGGCATCATTCCCCATTTTTATGAGATTTTTACTTTAGATGAGCTAATTGTGTAGCAACAAAGTTTATATTGGATACTTAATAATTTGCTTTATTGCTCCAAGTTGGAATTACTAAACATATGATGTCAAACTCAGAGAGCAAATATATCCTGTATCAGATCTAGCAAACAGTCATTGAAGTCCACAAATGAATTTGAGCCACGATGAGTGAGCAATAATCAAATTATCTTTGTTGGTCAGAGTGCAAGCGTGGTTTTACTCACACCCAACTCCCATTGAGGATTTGGAATCACTAAACTCCAGCAAGGATTATGCAACTGCCTAAAACCAAAGATTATGGGCCAAATCTTCAGCTGATGCAAAAACTAATTTAAGTGAAATGGGTGCAACATGCTTGCGTATATGAGCTCATAGCCTAACTGCTTGCAAGTGCTGCTATTAGTCCTCCATCTGAGCCTATTGAAACTCAGATGATGTGAGGGAACCCATAGAAATCAATGGAAACAAGTTTAAAGATTCTGGGCCTGATTCATCACTGCTTTGCTCCAACCTCAAACTGCAGTAACATATGAGGAATCACTCCCTCTAACAGAGGTTTAGAGTTTTCACTGTAGCTGAAAAAGATTTTTTTAAATGCTTTGTAAAGCCATTCCACATACTAAAAAAATGACACTTACCTTACTAGCTATAAGAAAGTTCTATAGGTCAATAAACCATTGTGACATCATCACCTGCTCAGTCTGTGCTGGAGCTGGTGATCTGAGAAGGGAAGGATGTTGTGGTCCTAAGACCTGTCCCTCTAGCTACCATGAGCTATTTTGAACTGAAAAGTGGACTTCATTTAGTTATCTATAGAGATGCTGGTGGACCTAGTTTTTCCTCTCAGCAACTCACATTTCCATAACAAGATTATCAAGGGGAGGGACGAGAGAGGCATGCACACCTTTTCATGCCTGGTGAGCTCATTGGTTAGGACAGGGTTGGTGGTGAGGTCATAGCCCACCCTCACCCAAACCCTTCTGGCCAGAGCTAAGCACAGCTTTGTGGGTAAAACTGTCTTTGGTGAAAAATGCAGACTTGGTGACATCAAAAATGTTTTGTTTATCCATGTCAATTTCTGACAAATTGTTCAATACAGGAAAAAACAAAATTTCCAAAAAATGAAAAATTTTGTTTTGACATGGTTTTTAAAGGAAACATTCCTCTTTTTAGGTTTGGAGTAACTTAGAGTTTCAAAATTCCCTTTAAATTGTATTTTTACACATTGAAATAAGTTTACAAAAAGTTCCAGTTGCAACAAAATGGGTTCAGCTGTGGCAAAAGGAAATGTTTCATTCACTTTGAAATGATTTTTTTTTTTTTAATTTTTAAGTTGTTGAAAATTTCAGGAATGTTCATTTTCAGTTCAACCTGAAACTGTTTTTTTGTCAAGTATGAGAGGGGCAGCCATGTTAGTCTGGATCTGTAAAAAGCAACAGAGAGTCCTGTGGCACCTTTACGCCTAACAGATGTATTGGAGCATAAGCTTTCGTGGATGAATACTCTCTGGTTTTTCGTGTGGCTTTTTGAAATTGTCAGGGAACCAAAAATTTGTTGTTCTCCCAGAGCTGTTGCTCACCCCCTTTCAGACACCTAGTGGCAGGGTGGCATAATCACTCCACTCCCCAATGAGACTGTTCGGTCTCTCTGCACAGCAGAACAAGGTGGGATGGACTATTGTGCCCTCTACTCCCTCCCCGGTACACGCATGCAGGGCCAGGCATAACTGAGCCCTTAGTGTGTGGGTTTCCCCGCCCCCATCACTCTTGCTAGTTAAACTCTGTATAGTGTTGCTGTCTTGTATCTGTTATGTTGCTCTTCCATTTTTGATATAGTGCACTGATTTGTAGTTCTTTCCCAGTGAGATCTTGAATCAGTGTCAAGTACCACCAACCATCTGGTCCTGTTATAGGTCCTGAAGCCTTGTTGCATGCTGCCAACACGGGCTTAACTTTTCCTCCTGTCTTATTTCCATTCTCCTTTGGTGTCTTGCTCTCTGTTTTCTCCAGAAAGTGAAATTGATACGTTTAAAATGTTCATTTAGGGTTTTGTTCGTCATCAGTTTGGATCACATTTAATTATTATTTTAAATTAAATCTTGCTAACTTCCATCTTCATTGCCTTTCTTCTCTTGTTGCTGATCCTGATTTTCTTGCTGCTTCTCTGTCTTACTGGCTGCTAGCGAGACAGGCTGTTCTTCTGTAATTAACCCTGATTAGTTTATGAATTCAAATCCCTTTGATTATGGTTAAATAATTGAAGAAGCTGATGATTACTGAAAATAAAAATAGGTAAGTCTATAGTTAAAGGCTTGTGTCACGTTATATTCTTTATGGAAATATGCTTATGATATGGATATGGCATAACTGAGATATATTTTATGCAAGATGGGTCTTGTAAGGTATCATCGGAAAGGTTATAATTTACTGAATGTGATTATCCAACCTGTAAGCATGTATCATTTCTGTATCTGATGTTAGGAATATTACTATGTAACAATTACAACTGTGTGTATAGTTGGGAAACGCCCACCAGACAGTAAACAATCAGCCTTGATGGGTCGTTAGGAAAAGACAATGAGTCTTTAAAGATGTAGATCTCCCATCTTCCTGGAGTTCCTTCCTCTGGAAATTGCAAATAAACCTGGTTTCTTCAACACTGCAACACAGTGTTGCTTCAACACAGTAAGGTCAGATGATAATGTCACCTCATACAAAATACCACCTTGGACACTACTGGTACTTTTCCACTGGAAACAAAGACTTTCTGCCTTAAGTAAATTCTATTTAAGGCTGGGAAGAAAGACCATCAGCACTCTCCCTTCATTGTCTTCCTGCCCAAGAAGAAAGACTGCTGAAAGTACCTGAAGAGACAAAGGAACTGAGCTGTGGGAAAGGCAAGGGCTGAGTCCAGCCTGAGACAGAGGAGTCTAGTCTGTAAAGAGAAATACCTGGAACTCTAAGCTACAGAAACTCTGCAACTTGCCAAACATAACATCCAGGGTGAGAAATTATTTCTTGAAATCAGTCTCTTTAAGATCTTAAGCTTAGTATGCATGTTTTGTTTTATTTGTTTGGTAATCTGCTTTGTTCTGTTTGCTATCCCTTATAATCACTTAAAATCTGCCTTTTATAGTTAATAAATTTGGTTGTGTTTATTATTAAACCCAGGTCATGCAATTTTTAATGGGGGTGGGGGAAAGTTGTGTATATCTTCCTCCACATTGAGGGAGGGGACGAATTTACAAACTTACATTGTATAGGTTTCTCTACAGCACAAGACCATATTATTTTGGATGTACTTTCCAGAGGGGAGCTGCACTTGAGTATTGGGCAATTCCCTATCTGAGTCTTTTCATAGAGAGCTGTTTGCAAACACTGTGTGATTCTACAGCTGGTGCGTCCCTTCCTCTGTGTGTGTATGCTGCCAGAGGCTGGAGAGCCTAATTCAGTAAAACAGGGAGAGGGATCCCAGGTTAGTGGAGCAGGGAGTCTCAGTGAAATCCCAGTACATCAGGTGTCATCCCAGATGGGAGGTCTAACCTGTCACAGTTTGTACATTTTAGGGCAGGCTATTTCTAAAAGAGAAGTGAAGAAATCAGTCCCTGGAACAAAAACCCTCAAAATATTCTAAAGAGTTTTAATTCTAAGATTAATTAAATTCTCACATGTTCTAAATGTAGGAACGTAAATTTGTTAATCCCTAGATGAGATTCCCACACTTTGAATATCAAACATGTTTAGCAGTGATTATTACAGTTGCCACATGTAAAGATTCATAATCTTGGTGACAGGCCAGTTTCTCTTTTCTGCTGTTTCATGAGATGCTCCAGGGGATTTTTTAGATATTTTTCATGATTTGCTTTATTTTTTAATAACTGAGCTGTCAAATAGACAGCCTGCAGGCTAGATACAAGCTGTGGAATAGCTTAATGTTAGCTGCCAAGCAATTAGAGATCTGGCTTTCTTTATAACATGCTGAATCTTTATCTAGGAGGTGATACCTCCTGCCAGTGACAAAGGGAAAATGTTTCAGGTACTGCTGCCTAATGGTAATAGAGGACCACCATATGAGAATGCCCTCCACAGTCCCATACTCTAATTCTTACTCCATATGTATTTGACATCTTAGTTTAATTATATTGTAACACCAGCCAAAACTCAAAATACTTGATACTTTCTCCTTGTTGGTAACATAACAATCTGATTTCTGGCAGTTTAGTATGAATGTACAGAAGACTATTGGTGGATCCCTTTATTCTGAGAGATGTTTCTACCTATTGTCTGATATTTTTGACATTTTAATTTAATAATTCAAGTGCCTTCTGTTTTTGCAGAGATAGGTACCTGAGCATTCTGTCAACAATGTGCATAAACCGAAGTGGGCCTTATTCTCACTTACACTAAGATCCCTTTACACTGCTCTGGCCATGTAAGTGAGCAAATGTAAATGAGAATCAGGTACGTTAATTATTAACTGAGTGACAGTCTAAGCTGTAGAGAAGAGGGAGGGAGTTTCTTCCTCCCAGTTCCATTCATTCCTGGGACGCCTGCCACATCATAGCCTCCTGTTCCTCCCCTATCCTTCGGGCCTTAGGAAGTCAGGTGGATTAGGTACCTAAGCTGTTCTTGCAAGAAGCACAGGAGGAAGTGGTGCCGCCTCCTTATAACTTCAAGCCCAGTGGTTATATCACTTACCCAAAAATGGGAAACCTTGGTTCAGTTCCCCTCTCTGCCAAAGGGGCTGTCCAATCTCTAAGGAGTGTCCTAGCTCTAAGATGTGGGTCACTATTAATCTCGCCTGTTGAGCTGTTCCACTTTGGATAAATATTTAAATAGTCACTGGGCCTGAGAGAGGAGGCAAGAAATGCTCTATTGACTAGTGATTAGAGTGCTCACTTGGGAGGTAGGAGACCCAGGTCCAGTCCCTGCTCCAATGACTATTTAATTATTTATCCAAAATGGAACGGCTTCGAGATGAGAGATTGAGGAAGCCCAACATAAGAATAGCATTCAGAAGTTGTTTCCTTCTGAAATGGAACAATGATTTCTGAAACTACTTAGACGCATATTAAATTGCACCCATATTTATTCTGTAATGGGATAAGATTCCTACTTTATTTGCTTGCATCTTTTGAAGGTAATGAGATTTTTGTGTATATTAGTTGTTCACCATAACAAAAAACAGATAAATAAATATAATGCAATAGGAAGTAATAAATCTACCGAGTTTACAACTTGCACCTATTAAAGTACCAAAGTTAATACAGCAGACTTCTTCAAGCATAAAAAAAAATCATAAAATGAGATAAAACTAAAATAGCTGTGTGAACCTGGAGGAAAAATGTATCACTGCCTGTTAGTTTTAAACAATATATTTTTCCATAAAATACCCTCACAGGGGAATGAAACGTATTGTTCTTTTGAACGCAATTACTCTACTGTGCAGTAAATTATGCTGCAAAAAACACACACCAATAAACAGCAATAATAATGATCCTTTAAAGTGTCCCTTGTGTGCTGTGATGTATCTAATGCTAACTTGCATGGTAAATCTAAACTGTTTAGTAAATAATATATAATGTATGTGTGGGTCTTAATCCTGATTGTTTCATTTAGTATGCTTAAAAGTGCAAAAGTTGCTATGACAATAAAGAAAGTTCTGAAGACAACACTCCTTAGGGCTTGTTTAAAATTGCACTAAAAGGTTACAGAAAATAAACCATTGCTGAATTTTAATCAGCTACATAATTGAATACAAAAGTGTTTAGGTCCTGATACTGCAAACTGCTCTGTATCGATGCAGCAGTGGTCTGCTCTATGATGAAGAGTTTGCAGGTTCAAAGCTTTAGATTTTGTATCACAAATAATATATTTATAGTCTTGAAATTAAAATTTATATTTAAATTTTAAAACACTGTATGTGGAAGTTATTGTCTTCCCTATTTACCTTTGAAAACCTGAGAACATGAGCCTTTATTTCTCCTGCAACATGTGGTGATACCACATGACATCATTAATGCCTCAGACAGTTCAGTAAGTGCATTCTCTGCCACACGTTAGCTATTTATTTGATATCACTGACTGATGAACCCTGAACTCTGGCTTTGGCAAGTAAGAAATGGCTCAGTTCTTGGGGTTCTGAGTGGTCTTTATTAACTTTTTGATACAGTCCCAGTATACATGAATATGGCTCACTCACCATTAGTAACTTGTGTAATATTGGAACCCATGTACACAGAACAATCTATTACTGTGGTGGTGAAATAATATTAAAAAAAACATTTAGAATAACAAATTTGCATATGTGCAGGATACACATGCAAATTCACTTTCAGTAAGACTGAAAATGCCTTTCTGTATCCATTGACCAATCATGTGGAAATTTAGAATACATTTAAGTTTTATTGTATGACTTATGCTAATACATGAAGTCATGTGAGTACCAAAATACCTTCTCCTTATTCCTCCCATGCTGATTTGTCCTTGGAGGAGGTATCTATGGAAATTGCTTTCAGTGAAAGCTGTCCTTAGAGGCAGTACATATAGAAATAGCTTTCAGTGAAAGCTACAATTATTGAATAGAAGTATGTCCAAAGAGTTGGACTTTAAGAAATAGTGCCTGACATGGCAAAATATTGCCACCCAAAAGGTAACGCAAATCATGGAACAGGAGGATGGACATCTATTTTAATCATGGCTTGATATGTACTCACTAAGTTGAGAGTTGCCTGTTTTGTATTGTACACATAATAAGGCATTCACAGTTGGGTTGTGCTATATACCATGGAATTTGCATGTGCCCACAGCTTCATTTGCACCTTAAAAGTTGAGTGTGCTCAGGAATTCCCAACAGATGCTCACCATATATTTGAATGCTAATACACTCTGAGTCCAACAGCTACTACAAGAAAGGGAAATACAGAGAGGAAGTACTGTAGTGTCATTTAATATTAAGTAGAGCAAGAGATACAGAGATAGTACATAAATAATCCTTTTCAACAGTTGCTTTCTCATAAGTATGAAGTTGCAGCTATTCAGGGTATTAGAAAAAGAGACAGCAGGCGCCATTATATTTCTTAGTCATAGTGTCCAGGCAATTTAAGATGAATTTAATTAGCCTGTTTCTGATCTATTTTTACAGAACATGATCATTCCTAAGTGATTCCCATTAATGGCAACACGTCATGATTTGCAAACCTATCTGGTTTGAAGCCACTTACAGGTTAAAAATAGAAAAAAACATGTCCATTGTAGAGATACAGAAATTTCAATAGCTTCTGCAAAAAGGGAATTTTGTATGACATCAAGATCGATTTTATTGCAACTTTAAAGTTATAAATACAGAAGGAATAAAAACCAAATCCAGTAGACATCATTCATAACCTTCAATAAATCTGACTGAATCTAGGTATACTGCTTTATGATATATTGCCTTACTGTGTTAATATGCTACAGCAATAGGAAGCCAAGTGTGTTTAATTTCCATTGCTATTTTAATCCCAAATTATGTGTGACTGAGTAGTCCGATCACATAGCTTTAATATAAAGCATTGACATTTCCATAGTATCTTAGTTCTGCCATGTTTTTCATTTTGACTCCTTATGCTATGCATTATATGACATTATATTACTCACAGTAAAAGAACTGGAACACCACACTTTGTTAGAGTTTAGTTTTCTTCTTGAATCTTCAATTAATTATAATATAATATATATAATATTATTGATCCAAAGCCCATTTTTAATCAATAAGAATCTTCCTATTCAAATCAATGGGTTTAGGATTAGGTTTTAGGTATTGCAAGAATTAATTTCCAAGTTAGCTCATTGTTTATATTAAAAATTGAAACATATTACGCAATATAGCCACCATGACACTATATGGCATTATTTTGTCATGTTGCTATAATACCACGGCTAGGATTGCCACATAAAAACCTAGACAGATAGACATAGGTGTGATAATATCTTTTAATATCTCAAGTGGCAATTCAGAAGTTAAGCTTATGTCATCACTAAACTTAGCTATTCATATATCTATACAAAAAGTTAGATTTCTGTCAGCACTACTGTATGCATCATACCAAAATCCTTGTAGGTAATGAAAAACATCTTTCTGTGATGTGGAGAAAGCAAAGCAGCTTTGAAGAAAGAAAGTGATGTCTTGTATGTTCAAACTGGCAAGGGTATTACCTGTCCTAAGGGGCCATTACTGTGAGGTGCCTTCAATTACCCTTAATGAAAATGGGTCTTGAGGATACTCTGCACTTGGCAGCATTGGGTCTTTGCCAACCAGGGCCAGAATGATTACTGCTTCTTAAATAAATAAATAATAATAATTCATAATGAAATCAAGCACTTGCTAGGAACTATTTGTATGCATGAACAGTGTAGACAGCCAATTAGTTCAGCCTAGGAATCTAAAAAAATTACATATAAAAGTCAAATTCTTTCATTTTTTGTTCACATTTAGTTGTGAAACCAAGTGTTTTGAGTATGATACAGAGCAATATGGATGCAGATCGATTTTCATCATTAGGACCTTGCTACATAATTTATTCTAAATGTGGATTTAAAGAATTTTTTTCAACCAACTTTGATTTTCTTAATTCTGTTAAATATTATTTACACAGCAAATATGCACTGGAAATTCTGGGCATTTCTGTTGTGGAGTCTCTGAAAATCATTGTAAATACCATATACTTCTTCATAATTCTTCAAGCTATGAAGTTACATAAGCAGAAATTGTCTTTAAAACACATATTTTAAATACACATCTTTTCATCCTGTTTCATCTGATAAGCATTAAAGCCATTGTTCAGAATTGTTGCAATCAGCAGTAAACTGTGTTATTAGACTCATAACACCTCAAAAATGTTTTAGCATTCTTTACCAATTAATGTGCAGTATATTACAATACATATATATTAGGGATGTTGATTAATCGCAGTTAACTCATTAAATAATAGATTACCAATTGAAATTTATTAAATATTTGTGGATATTTTTCTACATTTTCAAATACATTGATTTTGATTACAGCACAGACTACAAAGTGTACAGTGCTCACTTTATAATATCATTTTTATTACAAATATTTGCACTAAACAAATGAAATAGTATTTTTCAGTTCACCTTCTACAAGTACTATAGTACCATCTCTGTCATGAAAGTGCAACTTACAAATGTCAATTATTTTTGTTACGTAACTGCACTCAAAAACAAACAATGTAAAACTTTAGACCGGGGTCAGCAACCTTTGGCATGTGGACCATCAGATTAATCCCGCAGTTCCCATTGGTTGGGAAGATCGAACTGTGGCCACTGGGAGCTGCCGGTGGGCCATGACTGCGGAGGGTCAATGTCAGCAAAATGTCTTATGGCCTGCCAGTGGATTACCCTGATTGGCCACATGCCAAATGATGCTGACCCCGGCTTTAGAGCCTACAAGTCCAGTCAGTCCTACTTTTTGTTCGGCCAATCACTAAGACAAACAAGTTTGTTTACATTTACAGGAGATAATACTGCCTACTTCTTATTTACAATGTCACCTGAAAGTGAGAATAGGCTATCGCATGGCACTTTTGTAGGCGGCATTTCAAGGTATTTACATGCCAGATATGCTGCCCCTTCATACTTCGGCCACCATTCCAGAGGACATGCTTCTATGCTGATGATGCTCATTAAAAAAAATGCATTAATAAAATTTGTGACTGAACTCCTCAGGGGGAGAATTGTATGTCTCCTGCTCTGTTTTACCTGCATTCTTCCATATAATTCATGTTATAGCAGTCTCGGATGATGACCCAGCACATATTGTTCATTTTAAGAACACTTTCACAGCAGAGTTGACAAAACACAAAGAAGGTAGATTTCTAAAGATAGCTACAGCACTTGACCCAAGGTTTCAGAATCTGAAGTGCCTTCCAAAATCTGAGAGGGACGAAGTCTGGAGCATACTTTCAGAAGTCTTAAAAGAGCAACACTCTGATGCGGAAACTACAGAACCCAAACAACCACAAAAGAAAATCAACATTCTGCTGGTGGCATCTGACTCAGATGATGAAAATGAACGTCCATCGATCCGTACTGCTTTGAATGTTTATTGAGCAGAATCCATCATTAGCGTGGACGGATGTCTTTTGGAATTGTGGTAGAAACATGAAGGTACATATGAATCTTTACTGCATCTGGCACATAAATATCTTGTGCCACTGGCTACAATAGTGCCATGCAAACTCCTCTTCTCACTTTCAGGTGACTTTGTAAACAAGAAGCGGGCAACATTATCTCCTGCAAATGTAAACAAATTTGTTTATTTGAGCGATTAGTTGAACAAGAAGTAGGACTGAGTGGACTTGTAGGCTTTAAAGCCGGGGCAGCATCCTTTGGCACATGGCCCATCACAGTAATCCGCTGGTAGGCCATAAGACATTTTACTCTAAAGTTTTACATCATTTTATTTTTGAATGCAGTTATTTTTTGTACATCATTCTACATTTGTAAGTTCAACTTTCATGGTAAAAAGATTGCACTACATTACTTGTATTAGGTGAATTGAAAAATACCATTTCTTTTCATTTTTACAGTGCAAATATTTGTAATAAAAATGAATATAAAGTGAGCACTGTACACTTTGTATTCTGTGTTGTAATTGAAATCAGTATATTTGAAAATGTATAAAACATCCAAAAATATTTAAATAAATGGTATTCTCTTATTGTTTAATCACGCGATTAATCACAATTAATTGTTTAACCACATGACTAATCATAATTAATTTTTTAATCGCTTGACAGCCGTAATATATATACATTCAGCATGTTTGTCAGACAATAAAAATAGAGGGAAAGCTTTGCAGACTGAAGAGATACTTGTTTGTTTAAAATGAAGCAGGTGCTTAAATACCTGAATCAGAGTATTTGTCCTATGGGACTACCCCACTTTTCAGATAATTACACTGTCTCCTGCATGGTAACAGTCAATGGAAAAGGCTCATCTCTCCTTTTCAGTGATGCTCCAGAGGGGTTCAACACCTGTACCAACTCCTTTATGAAAGCTACCTTTCAACAAACACAGAAAACCTGGCTTGAATTTGTAAACTGCAACTTTTCTTAAATGGAGAGAAAAATGTACTTTATTTCCTCTTGGTGATTCGGCTGAGGGCACTGTGGGACATTTGCAGCAGGACTACAATCACAGCAATGCTCTAACAATCACTGGTCAATCAAATGTAGACACATATAATAACCATAATTTAGTATAAAATGAATCTTCTTCTATATTCACCAGGAAGCCTATTTTTAGTGTGTGCTATTCTATCTACCTTATAATCTTTTTAATGTCAGTTCTTTGCTTAGAAATTATAAGCCTTCTGTAACTGGAAACCCATACAGACTACATACAGAGCAGCAGTTCCAAAACCACTAGGATAGGAAGAACATTTTAATATCATCCCAGGTGAACAGGAAAAACTGAGGAAATGAATGGAAGCACAGTGAAGAGAGAGAGAGAAAAAGAAAGCAGAGTCAGAGAAGAAACAGACAGGTTGTATCTCCGACTACAAAAACAGAAATATTTTTCACTTTCAACTTTTATCAGTTTCTCTCTTTCCTTTTTGTCTTTCTTTTTTAATCTGTGTGTGTCACTTGTTTCCCTTCTTTGGTAAACTATTGGTTTAAACTGTAAGTGTAAACTGGGTACAGGGGCAGCACCAGCAAGTCATTAAGCAAGGCATTACTTTTGGCATTGCTTGCCTCACCTGTTGCACAGGTGCTTAGGAGAGAGGTTGAAAGAATCTCATCTGGTAGGGAGCCAAAGAGAGGAGTACATCATCTGTCGAAAAAGCATGGTTCTTGATCCAGGTTCTGTACAAGTTCTGTCTCCCATAGATCTCACTAGAGTAGTGTTTCCCAAACTTGGGATGCTGCTTGTGTAGGAAAAGCCCCTAAAGGGCCGGGCCGGTTTGTTTACCTGCCACGTCCGCAGGTCCGGCCACTCACAGCTCCCACTGGCCGTGGTTCACTGCTCCAGGCCAATGGGAGCTGCTGGAAGAGGGACATACTGACTGCCACTTCCAGCAGCTCCCATTGGCCTGGAGCAGTGAACCACGGCCAGTGGGAGCCGTGATCGGCCGGTCCTGCGGACACGGCTGGTAAACAAAGTGGCCCGGCCCGCCAGGGGCTTTCCCTGCACAAGCAGCGTCCCAAGTTTGGGAAACACTGCACTAGAGTAACTCCTCTTGATTTACATCAGAGCCAGAGATCAGAATCAGACACACATACTTCAATAGGGCTACTAGCAAAAAAGATACAGGATTGGCCTTATATGAGCAAATTGCATCCTCCGCATTGAGAAACTACTAATAGTATTTCTATTAAGTGTTCATACTTGAATTACTAGGGTAGAAGGAATCTCAGATTCATTTATGTGTCCAGGTCTTCTATAGCAAATAACACCCTGACATGCCAAAATGTAATTTTTTTGCCATAGGTAATATGTAAAAATGGCCAATTACCATTGCATCACAGAGGTTTCTAAGTACTAAAAGATTTTAAATTACTACTGCGGTTTTCAAGTGAAATGAGGCATAAGCTCTACCGTTTTTTTTTAACAGTAAAAAAAAGTTCCAATGTTCTAGTGATCTGGTAATAAAAATATACAGATGGTAAATTTTAATTCCTTCTTGTCTTTCTAATGACACTTATAGTTTACAATGTTACATATATCCCTAAGAAATATGCATACACATCTGAATTTTTATTGCCATAATGGATCTGTAAGTATTCTAAGTAGTAGCACTATTATGCCTTTTATAAATAGAAATGTAAATAAAAATAGGGGGGGAAAAAACTATGTCTAATGCTCTAAATGGATTTGATATGGAGAGAGTAAATATTTAAGGAAATATCTCTTAGACGCTGATCCTGTAAAAACGTGTGCATGGGAACATGTTTATACACCCGAGTAGTCTCACTGACTTTAGTAGCACTACTTGTGTGGGTAAAGTTACCCATATGGTCAAGTGTTTCCAGTATTGGGCCCTCCTTTTGGTTCTTGTTTAGTTAATAAATTTATTCCTGGTTATATCCTTACTGTATTTTACTTTTCTGGTCTATAGTACAAACACTTCTGTCTTTACAGGGTATTTAAAAAGACACCAATATATTTCACTATGAGGTTGGTATGAAAACAATGTACTTATCATTAATGAGCCTGTTTCTTCAATAAATAGTCTTACTTTGCAAGTAAACAGTCACTTCTTGTAGAAAGTGGAGGGATGCCTACCTGTTACTTTTACAGTAAACCTCTAAGGCCTTGTCTACACTACGAGAGTAGTTCGATTTTACTTAAATCGAATATTTGGAATCGATATTGCAAAGTCGAACGTGTGTGTCCACACTAAGGACAGTAATTCGACTTTGTGAGTCCACACTAACGGGGAAAGCGTCGACATTGGAAGCGGTGCACTGAGGGCAGCTATCCCACAGTTCCCGGAGTCCCCGCCGCCCATTGGAATTCTGGGTGGAGCCGCAAATGCCTTCTGGGTAAAAAAAAAAGGGGCCAGGGTGCTTTTGGGTAACTGTCGTCATCCGTCCATCACTCCCGCCCTCCCTCCCTCCCTGAAAGCGCCGGCGGGAAATCATTTCGCGCACTTTTCAAGTCATTGACAGCGCGGACGCCACAGCACTGTGAGCATGGAGCCCACTGCAACCATCGCTGCAGTTGTGGCCGCTCTCAACGCCTCGCAGCTTATCATACAGGTTGCCCTGAGGCAGATGCAGAAAAGTCAGGCGAGGAGGCTACGTCAACGCGGTGATGACCTGAAGTCTGAGAGTAGCACAGACCTCTCAGAAAGCAGGGGACCCAGCGCCGAGGACATCACGGTGGCAATGGGTCATGTTGATGCTGTGAAACGGCGATTCTGGGCACGGGAAACAAGCACTGAGTGGTGGGACCGCATAGTGCTGCAGGTCTGGGATGAATCACAGTGGCTGCGAAACTTCCGCATGCGGAAGGGAACTTTCCTTGAACTTTGTGAGTTGCTGTCCCCTGCCCTGAAGCGCAATGACACCCGGATGCGACCAGCCCTGACTGTCCAGAAGCGAGTGGCCATAGCCCTCTGGAAGCTTGCAACGCCTGACAGCTACCGGTCAGTCGCGAGCCAGTTTGGGGTGGGCAAATCTACCGTGGGGGTTGTTGTGATGCAAGTAGCCAAGGCAATCGTTGATGTACTGCTGCCAAAGGTAGTGACCCTGGGAAACTTGGAGGCGATCATAGATGGCTTCGCAGCGATGGGATTCCCAAACTGCGGTGGGGCCATAGATGGAACTCACATCCCTATCCTGGCACCGGACCACCAGGCCAGCCAGTACATTAACAGAAAGGGCTACTTTTCCATGGTGCTGCAAGCACTGGTGGACCACAGGGGACGTTTTACCAACATCAATGTCGGATGGCCGGGCAAGGTTCATGACACTCGTGTTTTCAGGAACTCTGGTCTGTTTAGACGGCTGCAGCAAGGTATTTACTTCCCGGACCACAAAATAACTGTTGGGGATGTGGAGATGCCTATAGTCATCCTCGGGGACCCAGCCTACCCGCTAATGCCCTGGCTCATGAAGCCCTATACAGGTGCCCTGGACACTGAAAAAGAACTCTTCAACTACCGGCTGAGCAAGTGCAGAATGGTGGTGGAGTGTGCTTTTGGACGTCTCAAGGGGAGATGGAGAAGCTTGCTGACTCGCTGTGATCTCAGCGAAACCAATATCCCCATTGTTATAGCAGCTTGCTGTGTGCTCCACAATCTCTGTGAGAGCAAGGGGGAGACCTTTATGGCGGGGTGGGAGGTTGAGGAAATTAGCCTGGCTGCTGATTACTCACAGCCAGACAGCCGGGCGATTAGAAGAGACCAGCGGGAAGCGCTGTGCATCCGGGAGGCTTTGAAAGCAAAGTTCCTGAGTGAGCAGGGTAACCTGTGACTTTCTAATTTTGTGTACAGAGAAGCCTTCACCCCACTTCCAACACACGTTTCAAAATAAAAATAGTTCTACTTTGTTAAAGCACACCGTTTTCTTAATACTGTTTTCGCGGGAATTTTTTAAAACTGGGACGCAGACTGTGGTGCGGAGCGGGTGTAGTGTAGTCGCGCGAATGCAGCTTCTAAACTCAAGGACTGACAGGCTCCGCTGCGGTGGGATGGTTCTTTCAACGGAGCCTGTCACCCCTCCTGATACGGACTGTGTGTATGGGGGGTCTATGTGAGTTTGTGGCAGGGGTGGGACGGTTACAGATCCCCTGCTGTGTGGCTCTGTGATCCTGCCTAAGGACCGCCGCTTAAGATCTCTAACTGCCCTCCCCTGACACAAAGTCACAGAGCAACCCACCCCCCACCACATAACATGAAAAGAACCTCCCAGACTAACCAGGGTAAGTAGTCACTGCATCACTGCACTATGTATGTGCCCTGCTGCTGTGCCTGCCCCCTACTATGTACCCTGCCAAAGGTGACTGTCCTGTCCAATTACCAACCCCCTTTCCCCCCCCTCCTCCAAAAGAACATGATGGAAACAGTAGTTAACAGAAACATATTTTTTATTATCAACTACACATGGGACTGGGAAGTGAAACTTGGACGGGGGCTTGTGTCAGGCGGGAAGGAAAGAACTTGTCAAACTTTGGGGAATGAGAGCCTTCTGCTGCTCGAGCTCTCTGCAGGGGTGGAGTGAGAGTTAGCAGGGACTCTGCCGCCTCTCCTTCTGTGCACTTTGGGTGAAGGGAGTATGGGACTTGGTGGCGGGGGAGGGCGGTTAGAGATGGACTGCAGCGGGGCTCTGTCCTCCTGCCTCCGTTCCTGCAGAACATCCACAAGGCGCCGGAGCGTGTCCGTTTGCTCCCTCAGTAGTCCAAGCAGGGTTTGAGTCGCCTGCTGGTCTTCCTGACGCCACCTCTCCTCCCGATCCATGTTGGCTTGGTGCATTTGGGACAAGTTCTCCCGCCACTGGGTCTGCTGTGCTGCCTGGGCTCGGGAGCAGGCTATAAGCTCTGAGAACATGTCCTCCCGTGTCCTCTTCTTCTTATGCCTAATCCTCCCTAGCCTCTGGGAGTGTGATGACAGGCTAGGTTGTGAGACAGTCGCAGATGGGGCTGTGGGAATGGGAAAAAGGGAGTGAATTCCTCAGAAAGATAAATGTAGTTGTGAACAAAGAACATAGTCTTTCTCTGTGAACAGGACCATGCACAGCACCTATCACATGCGCACTCAGCACAAGGTCGAATTCTCGGCCTTCGCATTCAGTGTCTGGGGTTTTGCAGAGCACTTTTGAGAACCCTGTCAGGACAACGGAATTGCTCTTGCACGCAGACATGGTAAGCCGTAGATTCGTGGCAGCTTAAAACTTTAATATTAGCAATGGCCTCATTTCACATTGAAATCAATGTCGGTCCCTGCTGCCAGCAATCCGGCAAGCAGGAAGTCTGCTCCTGTCCCACACCCTCGCGGCTGTCCCCGGGAACGATCCCTTTCGGCTGACCCTCTCCCGCCTCCACCGCGTGGCTGCAAACCAGCGGTTACAGTTCTGTAAAGGAACGGTAAAGCAGTCCCAACACTAACATTCCCCTACCTCATTCAAAGCAGGTCATCATGAGCGACATCACCCTCATGAGGATCTCTGAGAGCGACAGACAGAGAATGCTCCGGGAAAGCCTTCAAAGACCAGGGCCGTATGCCGCCATGCTGTGCCAAGCAATGATTCCAGAGTACTTGCTAGTCTCGTGGCGCGGCAACGTGTCCTACTACGGAGGACCCAATAAGGCCGCTCTCCCCAAGAACCTAATGCAGCGGATTTCAAATTACCTGCAGGAGAGCTTCCTTGAGATGTCCCAGGAGGATTTCTGCTCCATCCCCGGACATATAGACCGCATCTTACTGTAGCTGCAGTAGCAGGGACTAAACAGTAGAGCGGCTTGGGCAGGACAATCATGCAAAACCGGACATTGCTAGATTTTTTTCAAATAGTTGCACTGCCCATGACTGAACCGTTAAGTTAATCAAACTAATCATGAGAAACCCATTTTTTAAATTGTTAATAATCATGTTCTGTTACAAATAAATGTTTAGATGTTTACAACACTTACTGGATGATCCTTCACCAGATTCTGTGTCCGGGGTAACGGCTGGGGAGGGTTGGTAGGGGATCTCTGTAAGGGTGATGAAGAGATCCTGGCTGTCGGGGAAATCAGCGTTGTGAGCGCTGTCGACTGCCTCGTCCTCCTCATCTCCTTCCTCATCTTCCCCGTCCGCTAACATGTCCGAGGATCCGGCCGTGGACACTATCCCATCCTCAGAGTCCACAGTCAGTGGTGGGGTAGTGGTGGCGGCCGCACCGAGGATGGAATGCAGTGCCTCGTAGAAACGGGATGTCTGGGGATGGGATCCGGAGCGTCCGTTTGCCTCTTTGGTCTTCTGGTAGCCTTGCCTCAGCTCCTTGATTTTCACGCGGCACTGCGTTACATCCCGGCTGTATCCTCTCTCTGCCATGTCTTTAGAGATCTTCTCATAGATCTTTGCATTCC
Source organism: Trachemys scripta elegans (assembly GCF_013100865.1). Lineage (NCBI taxonomy): Eukaryota > Metazoa > Chordata > Testudines > Emydidae > Trachemys > Trachemys scripta. The sequence goes on from NC_048298.1 coordinate 73,602,672, forward strand.
GTCTTTTGGATCGCAGCTCGGAAAGCACGGACTCATCGCCCCACACAGCGATGAGATCCAAGACTTCCCGATCAGTCCATGCTGGGGCCCTCTTTCTATTCTGAGATTGCACTGCCATCAGTGCTGGAGAGCTCTGCATCGTTGCCAGTGCTGCTGAGCTCGCCACGATGTCCAGACAGGAAATGAGATTCAAACTGGCCAGACAGGAAAAGGAATTCCAATTCAAATTTTCCCGGGGCTTTTCCTGTGTGGCAGTTCAGAACATCCGAGCTCTTACTGCTGTCCAGAGCGTCAACAGAGTGGTGCACTGTGGGATAGCTCCTGGAGCTATTAGCGTCGATTTCCATCCACACCTAGCCTAATTCGACATGGCCATGTCGAATTTAGCGCTACTCCCCTCGTCGGGGAGGAGTACAGAAGTCGAATTAAAGAGACCTCTATGTCGAACTAAATACCTTCGCGGTGTGGACGGGTGCAGGGTTAATTCGATGTAACGGCGCTAACTTCGACATAAACGCCTAGTGTAGACCAGGCCTAAGACATCAAGAAAATTCAGTGACTTCCAGAGGGCTTTTTCCAAGTCCAAGATCCAGCCGAAAATATATGCAGTCTTCTGGGACATGTATGTCATAGGAAGCAGCATGTGGTGGCTGCTCTAATCAGAATAGGTCATTTTGGAATACAACACCAAAAAGGAAAAACAGCCTACCTCCAGAGATGGGAGGTATAAATGAGCTTACTAGTCTAGTTATGACCTTTCCTCCTATCTACTGAGGTAGTTGTATGAGCATCCTTGATGGTAGTATGTCTGAGCACCTCGCAAACATTAATGAACTTATCCTCACAACACCTGTGAGGCAGGTATAGTTTTGTTATCTCTCTCCTGGAACTGGGCAGCTTGTGGTAGTTAATTCACCTCTAGGTTGGAGTAGCCCCTAAAGTTCTAGTGGAGAAGAATATGGGTAGTGATGGAAGGGGAGAGATATTTGGGCTTGTAGGCATCAGGTTTAATAAATACCAGTGGACATTAGGGAGAATGGGCTGCTCTACTGTCCACAAGGATAATGTTGAGTGAGGCTTGAAAAGTCTTGACTCTTGATTGCCAAAATTTGTGTTAGAGAGGGGGAAGGAAGGACATCATACCTAGTGGTGATTTTACCAGAGGGTACAATCTAGCCATCCTGATGGGAGTTACTGAGCTCCCTTGATTAAAAGGCCTTCTTCATATATCTTTCACGATTCCAAATTTAGAAGAGAGATACTTTGGAGCACTTCAGTCCTGAGAGGCTACCTTCCCTTACCCCCCCCACCCATGATGCAGCTTAAACAACTTCAGCCCAGGTGTAGGGTTTTATGATCACTACTGGCTGGCTGATGTCATCCACTGGATTGAAAATAAACCTTTTAAAATGGATTCATGGAAACAGAATTGTCTGGATGTGGGTAACTCAGAGTCAACTTCCTGCTCTGCTTGATTCTGCGCAAAGATTCTCATCCCATACCACTTCAGAACAGGGACTTTGACCTGCAACACCAGTCTCCTAGGCTACTAACCTAGCTACCCAGCTCCAGAGTCTTTCTTCCTTCCCCAATAAGAAACAAACTTTTTGACAAACTCTTTGTCTAAAATGAAATGTCTCCACAAAACATTTCAGCTTCCACAAAATAGTATAATTTACCAGATATCTTCAGACACATGAGCCATAGTCTTTGTGTGCTATGATACTACCGTCATGATGCTGATTTTTATAATCAGTGAGAATGTGAGCCAGTTTGTGACGTCATCTCTGGGCATGCAATGGACTTGCACAGTCATGGACAGCAACCCTATTGCAGTAGAACCAGCTTCTCTAATACTGACATGATATTGTCCATAAAATATTGGAGTCTGGCTGGAAAGTACCTCATTGTCATTAGATATTGTATGCAACAGTGAATGAATTATCAGAATCATTATGCCTGATCGACAATGCTCTTTTGATGGTATAGAATCTGCAAAGCTTGTACGAGCAGGACCAATAGTCACAATGGTAAATAATTCTCTTTTGGGACTTCCTTTTTATTATTATTTTTATTCTGTTTAAGCCTTTACTGCTTTGTTGTAAACCATCAGAAGGAAAAATTGCACTAACAAGGTTGTAATGGTGGTTTGTGATACTGCAGTGAAACAAAGTCCCTGTCCAATAAGACTACTGTGCTTGAGTTTATGCTATGAAGTGAATGAGGTAAGCATACAGGTAAGCAATCTTGCAGAGCCCATGAACAGCACACAGGCCCCACAATTGTTTTATGCCACAAAGTAGAGCAGAATAGGATCCGCCTTTTCAAAAAGCCCACACCAGTGTTTTGGGGATTTGAATAATACAAGTATAGAATACAGTTCTGTGACTTCTGAAATTACTGTAGCAGTTAAAAAAAACAATCTTTGCCTAAATCACAATAAACGTAGACTGTGGTATGCTGCAGAAACCTTAAGACTAAAAGAGAGATGGCCACTTATAAAAAAGTAAGTGAAATATAGTATTTTTTTCCAGTTCCTATTTTGCATTTATCTCATTTATCCAGTCTGCTCTATGGGTGTGAGCAAAATGTTTTATCTCCAAAAGGATTTTGAAAAAAACCCATAAGTAAATATACACATATATATGTGGCTTGGCCTTACTATTTTTTATAGTTGTCACAATTTCACCTTCATCTTGTTCCTGAGGACTAGATTCTTGCCTAAGTATTCTGCTGCCATTGAGGATAGTATGGAGCCATCTTCTAGCATTGCCATCATGCAGAACTGCAATCCCTAATTGCTCTCACCAGCAACCATGTGATGGGTTTGAAGGGTTGAGAGAAGGCAGTGGCATGCCTGTACTGGTCAGCTATATTGAGGGTTATATGCAGCATCCTTAAAGGGGTGTAGCAGTGTGGTTGTGCACTCCCTGTACATCAAAGCACCGCAGATTCTGTTTCTAAGGCAAACCAGTTCTGGTGAGTGAGGCAATATGGAGTCAACTATGTGTGGCTGCCCCTAAATGACACAATCTAGTAAAAAGGACCCATTTGTACCACTTGTGCCCCCTTAATCCACAAGTAATCTCACTGAAATTAATGGGAGTGCTACTTTATAGGGCTAATAGTGCAGTGATTCCCTTTCTGTTCCATGGAGAGAATTCTTTATAATGGTTTCAAATGAATAGGCCAAATTACCTAAGAGCCCAATTGTGCAATCTTTGTATGGACTAGTGAGATCCTACTTGCATAAATAGTCCCACTGGAGTTAGTGAAACTGCTCCTATGAGTGCATGCTCCCTAGCATGGGTTGCATAATTGGGCCCTAAACTTGTAATGGGGAAGCTAATCACGGGTGGTTCCCCATCCCTTTCACTTTGGGAAAGGTTAGTGTTTTGAAGGGGGGTGGAATCATTATTTTTACCCACTTCTTTTTTGGCTTTTTTTTCTTTCTTCGAGTAGCTTTTTCCCCATCTCAGTTTATAAAACATCATTTTACAGGTTAGTACATTCCTTTTTGGTATGACTATGGAAACTGCTCTGGACCAGATTTTCACAGCATGTTACGTTATCACAATATAAATCAAATTAGAAAACTGCTGAATTGTGTGAACAGAATTAAATTAAAAGAAATTAAACATTTTGAGTCAACGTTTGCTCTGAACATTCACAACTGCGGAGCTTTAGCAGTCAATTCCATCTGTCCATAGCAAACAACCAATTTATTTTCCAGAGAAACAAATCATATTTGTATTTAAATTGCATTTTGAAAAATAATTCTCCATAAATACAAATAGCTATTCCCTAAGTAGACATTAATTAGCATAGAACAACTTATTAGCAGTAAGTGAATCCAAGCATTATATGAAGTAGATGTAGAATTGCACAGAAGACCACGATGGTTTATTATATTAATTTATTATGTTGTATAGATTTTACTGGATAACATTTAGGGCTCTGTCTTCCTGCTCGTAGATGCATCCCAGCAGAACCTGTAATTTAGCTACACCACATGTTTGCACAGTGAGTTTATTATATTGTGATGGGGTCCCGGGGGTGCAATCTGGACTGTGGGACTGCTGAGCCCTCTGTCCCACCAACCTGGGCTGGCCCTCACATGATGATGCTGAGGTCAAGTTACGAACCTCTGGCAGGTACTGCACTTACACAGACATCCACAGGCAGGGACCCAACTATGTTACATGAATGCTTTTCCAGGCACTTGTGATCCAACAATAGAGTGACTCCAGCCAATTCCCGCCAGCTCCCCAGTCTTCCATCCAAGAACTGTACCATCTTGCACTGGGCAGAAGCCAGGCCACTGTAAGTTCATTATCCAATTTCCCATTTCCTCCATGCAGAGAGGACACACACTAGCCTTTGTAACCTGAATTGAGATTTCCCAAGCACTTCAACCAAAACACACTGTTTTAGGTAAAATATAAAACAGGTTTATTAACTACAGAAAGATAGATTTTAGGTAATTCTAAGTGGCAGGCAAAGAGATCAGAGTTGGTTACTTAAAGAAACAAAACTAAATTTGCAAACTAAACAGGATTTGAATCAAACAGAGTCTCACCATGACAGATGGTACAAGCAGGTTACAGATCCTCAATACACCGACTGGACTCCTTTTTCCAGCCTGGGACCATCCTTCCCCAGTTCAAAGTCTTTGTCCTCCAGACATTCTTCCAGCTTTTGAGTTGGGGGTGAGGGGAGAGGCCAAGTGATGTCACTGTCTCTCTTTTATAGTTTCTTTCAGTTTGCTAGAAAGTCCCTTGCTGTGACGTGGAGGTTAGGCAGCCCGCATTGGTCAAGCAGTCTCCATTGTATACAGTCTGTCTCTGAGAATAGGATGGCCATTCAGAGAATGGATGCCCTTTAATGGGCCATCAGCACATCTGGCTGGTCTTTTGTTGCAATTGAGAGGTTGGCTGTGGGCATCTCCCAACCTTACAACATATTTCAGTAAGACATATAGCAAGGCTTCATAATTTCACAAATAATGATAGCAAATACAATCCAACTACATGTGAACATTAAACAAATCAAGACTTTTAGAATGATATCTCACAAGGCATACTTTGTACAAAACATACCATAATTATATTTCAGTGATGAATATGGGGGGTTCAGGGTTCAACTTTGAGGATTAGAGTGTCACAAATATATAAGCTAATTGAGGCCAACAGAAAGAGAAGGCATTATATAGTGGGTAACATAAAAGACTGGAAATCAGAAGTTCTGGGTTCGGTGGTTCACTCTGCCAGACTTGCTATATTGCTTTATCTTTCTGTACCTCATCCGTAAAATGGGGATAGTATTCAGGACCAGCTCTAGGCTTGGGATGGCAAAAAAACCTAGATAATTTTGGTCTATGTGCAGAGGCGCTATGAGGTTTGATTTATTGTTTGCCAAGTGCCTGGGAATTCTTGGATGGAAGGCGTAGAAGTGCAAAGTATGTTACACAGTATGTTGTATCTGAAACCAAGTCTGAGCCCTGTAAATAGTATAATTTAGGTTACTGCACATAGTCTGCACGATGGATGAAACCAGTGAGAGTCAGTGGGTGTCTTGCTATTGACATTACTTAGATCAGGACTACAGTTGGCTGGGAATCTTCCATCAGAATGATTATCTAACTGAAAATGTCCTTTTCAAAAAATCAGAATTTTCCATGGGAAAATTTTTAATGTTATGGAAAAAAATTGATTGTCTGTCAGACAAATTGAAGAGATGGCTCCCCATTGGCTTGCCTGCAAGGTTCTAGTCAATTTCACTTTCTGCCTGAAAAACTTTAAGGAGAGCACATAAAGACATAAGAATGGCCATACTGGGTCAGATCAAGGTCCATCTACCCCAGTATCTGATCTTCTGGTAGTGGCCAGTGCCAGATGCTTCAGTTATACTTTTGGCCTTGTCAAGGCTGCTTCCCCACTTTGAACTTTAGGGTACAAATGTGGGGGCCTGCATGAAAACTTCTAAGCTTAACTACCCGCTTAGATCTGGTCCGCTGCCACCATTCCCCAACTAATTCCTTTCCCTGGGTAGCCTTGAAAGACTCTCCACCAATTCCCTGGTGAATACAGATCCAAACCCCTTGGATCTTAAAACAAGGAGAAATTAACCATCCCCCTCCTTTCTCCCACCAACTCCTGGTGGATCAAGAGCCAACCCCCTTGGATCTAAAAACAAGGAAAAATCAATCAGATTCTTAAAAAGAAGGCTTTTAATTAAAGAAAAAGGTAAAAATCCTCTCTGTAAAATCAGGATGGAAAAATAACTTTACAGGGTAATCAAACTTAAAGAGCTCAGAGGATCCACCTCTAGCCTTAGGTTCAAAGTAGAGCAAACAGAGATAAACACTCTAGCAAAAGGTACATTTACAAGTTGAGAAAACAAAGATAAACTAACACGCCTTGCCTGGCTGTTTACTTACAAGTTTGAAATATGAGAGACTTGTTCAGAAAGATTTGGAGAACCTGGATTGATGTCTGGTCCCTCTCAGTCCCAAGAGCGAACAACTTCCCAAACAAAGAGCACAAACAAAAGCCTTACTCCCGCCGCCCCCCAAGATTTGAAAGTATCTTGTCCCCTTATTGGTCCTTTGGGTCAGGTGTCAGCCAGGTTACCTGAGCTTCTTAACCCTTTACAGGGAAAAGGATTTTGGAGTCTCTGGCCAGGAGGGATTTTATAGTACTGTATAAAGGAGAGCTGTTACCCTTCCCTTTATAGTTATGACAGGCCTTCACAATATCCCCTGGCAACGAGTTCCACAGGTTGACTGTGCATTGTGTGAAGAAATACTTCCTTTTGTGTATTTTAAACCTGCTGCCTGTTAATTTCATTGGGTTAACCGAAGTTCTTGTCTTATAGACCTCTATCATACCCCTTCTTAATTGTCTCTTTTCCAAGCTGAACAGATGAAGTCTTTTTCATCTCTTTTCATATTGAAGTTATTCCATACCCCCTAATCATTTTTGTCATCATAATCTGTACTTTTCCCAATTCTAATATATCTTTATGGGGTGACCAGAACTGTGTACAGTATGTAAGGTGTGGGCATACCATGGATGTATATAGTAGCATTATGATATTTTCTGTCTTATTATCAGGGCTGCCCAGAGGATTCAGGGGGCCTGGGGTCTTCGGCGGCGGGGGACCCGGAGCGGAAGGATCCCCCGCCGCCAAATTGGCACCAAAAACCCGGAGCGGAAGAAACTCCGGGGGCCCAGGCTCCGCGAGAGTTTTCCAGGGCCCCCGGAGTGAGTGAAGGACCCCACTCCAGGGGCCCCAAAAAACTCTCGTGGGGGCCCCTGTGGGGCCCTGGGCCTGGGCAAATTGCCCCACTTGCCCCCCCCCTTTTGGGTGGCCCTGCTTATTATCTAGAAAATATCATAATGCCAGTCCATAAATGGCAAGGTAAAAAATCCGCCCCAAATGGATTTTTTTCTGGAAATCTTGTGAAATGTTTAATGGTTTTGACTTTTGTGCCCAATTTGGAAGAACTTTTTATGTAAAATTTTCATGGGAAGGGGATTTCCATTTTCCAGCCAGCTCTAGTCACGGCTTCACCCTATGGTTATTGTTAGGCAATTAATGAGTTAAGACACAAACACAAAGTTTCATTGGGTCCTTTTTATTATATAACACATGCATATATAATTTTAAGGCCTTGTCACAATAGGGTAATGGCAGTGTGTCAAAGAAAATTTAGGAAATAGGCAGCGATGATTTTCAAATTGACATTTCTGAAAATGTAAAAATCTTCTTGATATTTCATTAAGTGAATTTCCATTATACCAGGTTGAAAACTGTGCAGATATAAGTTGGCAGGACTAATCACACTGTCAGAAAGAGTTCTTGAAAACAGTGGACCAAATTCTGCCCTCTGTTGCCCCCTGTAATTCCATTGAAGGTGATATGATTGTGAGGATGTAACTAAAGAAAAACCTTTGCCTACTATCTGGCAGGCAACTAAGCAGATAATTTTGACTGAATGATCTCTGAACCAGTTCATGTTACCATCTTGGTTATCTTTCTAGGAAATACTACTCCTGGAATTGGTACTGCATATTAGGTAATTATTTTTTTTCATCACACAATGCTTCCATCCTCCAAGGTTGTAAAAATGTCAACTGAGCATTCACGTGTCTGTATGGGAGATAACTTAAAAATTTTGTTTGCTGTCTCCTAATATCACAACTACTGTTTGCATTTTCAGGTGCTGGATATGGAGCTATCCTTTTAGGAATTACACTAACAAATAGTGACCATCGCTAATATTTTGCAGACAACCTCGAAGATCTTTCGGCTACTGAGGTTTTTAACCTGGTTTATTTTTAAAACATAATTCAGTCAGAAATATAAAAATACTTGAACTTCTAATGATTCACCTTGCTATGCCAATGCATTTCAGTTCCAGACTTCCACTTCCGATATGCGTTTTGGAGGGGAACCAGCCATGTTAACCCTTTTAACCACTGCCAAATTAGCTACATCTGGGAAATGTTCACTTTTTCATTGTGACTAAGTACCTTTTGGCTTTCCTTTCCCTGAATGAATCCTCTAAGGAAACTGTTGCCAAGATTCAAACGTGGTTGTGCAGCAGTGAAGAGGTTAAATCTTGAACCTCTGAGATACACAAAGGAATGGAATTTGAGGACAGAGACTTCAGAGAGGAAGAGTGATGGCTGTAATAAGAGGATCAGTACATGCATAGGAGTAGCTGGCTCCTAGGTATGTTTTTGACTTACTGCTTTGCTTTACCTCCCGCGGCTGCTCCAAATGAAGATTCTTTCTTTCTCCCACCCCACTTCCCATCCTCTGACTTCTCTAACTGTACCACAGCATTAACTTCAACCCACAAACTAAACATTACAGCTGCAAGACCCAGGTGCTGAGTTGTGATATAAATTTTTCTAGCAGCAGCATCTGAAGCCTTGGCTGGCTGTGCAGTGGAAAGTGACTGGCTCTCATACTGCTTGTATTGGCATCCAGATTGCCTCAGGATCAGTCTGCTGTGGGGCTGACTGGGATACACTACCCAGCTGGAGGCCATAGTCCTTTGATAGTCCTGTCACTGTCAAGAATTTGTTCAAGTTTATATAGTATAAAATCCTGTTCACATTTCTCATGATTTCTTCCACATGTCAGGCCCTCTAATGGTACAAAGAAGCTTGTCCCAATTCATGGGTGTAGAGACATAAAGAGCTCTTAAGGGCCCACTAGTTTGGCTCACTCTCTGACAAATTATCAATCCACAGGCTCCAGTATGTGCCACAAAATACATTCTTTTCCTGTGTTATAAAAAGATTTTCTACCAAATAAAACCTGTTTGAGATGACAGGTTTACAGTACAATTAAAAAGATTAACAGCTTTTAGTCTGAAGTAAAAATAAATAAATAAAACAAAGAAGCACAAATTGTACATGAAATAACTCTGGGAACGAAGATTGGCAGACTGCTTAGGAACACATTTCTTTGGAGGTGTAAACCTGCAGACTGCAAACACTTCCCTTTGATTAGCCCATTAAGAATATATGAGAAGTTCAAGCCACCTCTGGCCAAGTGAGGAAAGAAGGTCTATAATTAAGAAGATTAATAATATTGGTGCTGTTCACATAATAGTGCTGGGAAGTTGTTTAATCAATAAAGCATTTTAAAAAAGTAAATTTTTATTGTTTCTTTTTCAAATGACAAATTCAATAACTACAAAAAAACAACTGATAATCTTAAGGCTGTTTTTATTCTGGAGTGAGAGCACAACTCACTGCTCTTACTAGCACAGTCCACATTTGTAGGAACTGACTGGTAGAGCGGCAGTATGGATGCTATAAGGCCAGTCCATATATTTTGGTTTATCCTCTCCTACCTCCAAAGTCTGTGGTTCTTTTCCCTCTCATCCACACACTTGTCCAACTTTCTCCAGATATCTTCTTACACCCCCTCCAGCTTGAGATTTATATACGTCATCCGTGTTGTCAGTACACTGCATGGGCATGGCTGGTTCTAAATCATTGATTTGGGATCTTGCCCCTCTGTATGTTCCTTACCTGAGCAGCGAGGGAGCACACAAAGCATCTTGTTAGCAGCAGTCTTGCTTACCTAGTCAGCTTCCTGAGCATAAGTGGATTACAATGGTAGCTGCTGCCATGGTCAAGAAACAAGAAACAAAGTTGAAAATTCAGAGTACAGAGAAATACAAAAAAAAGGGGGGTGGGAGGGAGGAACAGGAATTAATTTCAAGGCAAGGTTCCAGGAAATGACTGATTACTAGTTAGCAAGAGATAAAGAGCAGCAAATATAAGTCACAACTCAAGCATCGGACTCTGTTCTTTGCCTTTCTCTTTGTAGAAATGAATCCTAAATTCTAGGTGGCTCTTACGGGTACCCTGACATACATCAGCTCTATTGCTGCAGTGAAAAATAATCTAATGTGAGGATGGCAGATTGTGCTAGTGACTCATTCCTCTTTGTGAGTGGTTTCTTCTGTTTAACTGTAAATATTCCAACAAGGATCTTAACTGTTGAACATTTCATAAGAACCAGGATGAGTAAGAGCAGATCTTCATGAAGAATAATATTAAGACTATATACTTTATCTAATATAGTGCAAGCCCAAATAATCAAATTGTGGGTAAGCAAAAGTTTCATTTATGACCAGTAGGACTGTAGTATTCCTCAATGCCAAGCCTCTCTTTCAGAGATGGTTAGCAGATCTTAACTACTTCAGGATTCAAAGGCAAGTGGAGTTGCTCCTTTGGACAAGTAGGCCATCTTCCCCAAGACTGTTTAGCAAGTCCTAAATGCACTCCAAGCTTGTGGAACTTCTAATGATTACTTCCATTGGGAGGATGGCCAGTGGAATCGCCATTATTGTCTTTGGACTGAATAATCTGCAGTGCAATAATCTTTCCCTCAGCTGAACTCTGATTCTGGTTACATTAGTGTTAATTTGGAGTAACTCATCAAAGTCACTGGAACTACTTCAGACTTGCTCTAGTGCAACTGAGGTCCAAATCTGGCTTCATCTCTCATTTGTCTGTTAGCTGTTTTTCCTGACACACCACCTTCCATTTTCTTAGTGTCCTACAATTGTTCGGCATGCTCACTGAACTCCAGATCAGAACAAGTGTAGCCCTTGCTATCAGTGGGGCTTTGTCCCCTTAATGATTAAACCACATGGAGTTTTGAGTCTGCTATTGTCTTCTAATTAGATAGTGGTCATTAGCTCAAGCAGTAGAGACTCACTCATTTAGATCCAGATTCTGGTTCTGTTCAGTTATCCCGGACGTGCAAAATAACTTACTCTACTGGTCACATTACAGCCAAATTTGGTCCATTCACTGAGAAATGAATTTGATCTACTGTCTCTACATTTTATATGGAAAACTTAGAGCACTTGATGAGAAGGTTTTTGAAATAGTTACAGTTACCAAAAATGTGTTTTCGTGGATCAAAGATATATCTCTCTTTAGCCTTTAGATTTTGGAATGTATATCTTTTAACGGATTGTGCATATTGGTTAGATTACAGCTGACTATTTTTAGAGAACTAGCCATCACTTTTGTTATGTTTAATGTAGCCTTAAGTAATAAAAAGTGATTCACTCATCAAATTCACAGACCTATATTGCAACTTACAGATGTTGCTACAATCTTGTCACTTCTTAACACATTGCATACATATCTCAGTGAAAGCTACATATCATGGAGTGCATGGCAGTTCCAGGGTGCTGTGCCCAGCCTGAACAACTGGACCAGGAGCGAGGCAGATGTGGAGGGGAGTGCAGAAGACAGTGGGAATCATGGCTGAAATTGCCTCCATTGACCTCCACATGGGTGGAAAAAAAGGAGTGATCCATGGGTTGCCTGCTAATCCCTGCTCCCAACCAAGTCCTGCTCATCAATGCAAAGAGAGCTGCTGTGGAGCACAACTAATGATGTACATAGTGAGTACTTACACACCCCTATGCAACACCCAGTCCCTGCACCCCACACCTTATCACACTTGTTCACGCCCACTCCATTTGCTAAGGGACTCTCTACACCTGCAGACCATGCGTAAAATTTACACTATATTTGTAGTCAGTATTTCATAATTATAACAAAAGGTATGAAAATAGACTGCAGAAAAAACAACCTTAAACAAAACAGAACACACAAACACAAAGGAAACTACAGCTGAGAAACCTAGGCACCAACACAAAGGAGCTTCAAGACAGAGGTCATTGTTTCTTCATATTACAATCCTATAAAACTCAAACCCCTAGCCTTTCAAGAAAGATAATTATAAAAGACATGCTTTTTTTGTGGTGATGAAAATGCTCCAAAGTACAAAGTGACAAATGCTTGTAGCTGAGAACAGCAGTAGCAACTTTAGGTTCTAGTCATGCTTCAGAAGACTTCAGAAGTCCTTTTGTTTATGTGAAATTGTAACTGATTACTGTTTCATTTTTACAGTAGTATAAATAATTGTATAGTATTTTACTTTATACTTTTACCAGCCTCTGCTTTGATAAGCCAATCTTATGCCAAAAATCTGTCCTGGCATCTGTGGAGTTTCAATGATCTTTGTCTTCCTTTCTTTTGATGTTGTATTATCAAGATCTTAATCTTTGCTCTCTAATGGCCAAAGCTGTAAATACATACACACTTTTGGGCATACCAATATGGTGATATTGTCCTTAATATTGGTTTACTGGACATCACACAGAGAGAGAGCCTTCCAACTAACTACCATCTTAAATTCATATAAAGGAATTCTATTCAGCGTATGAGTAACTCTGTCCTTCAAAATTTGAAGGGTACATTTTTTGTCCACTATGTCCCTGACACTTTATGAAACACTTGTTTAAAATTTCATGCATGTGTTTACATAAGGTCATAAGCACATAGGTGCTCTTTTTTACTTGTGGTTTTAATTGTTTCTCCAATTCCTTTTGGCTCCACTTTAGAATTCCCCCATTATGGAAAAAGAAAAGAGTCACCAGACATTCATTATTAACAAGATTAATGGGAGCAAACATGTGATACCCACATATTCAATCAGTTTTTCAATCAGTTCCACTTAAAGCTAAGCCCACAAATATCAGTAAACTCAGGTGCAGAACTTTCCCCTCACCTAGCCACAGACCTCACATAGTCGATTAGTTCTCCATCAGTGAAAACATGGTAAAAACATGTAGCTCACATTAGACCAAAGTCTGATACTCTTACACATACTGAGTATTGTTATTATTTGTATTATGGTAGCACCTACAAGTCTGTATAGTACTTTGCGAATGATCCCATGTCAATCAATCTGATTTCTCATGGAATATGGTATGATGGAAGGCAGAATTGGGCCCTTTGTGAGATATAGGCAGTGAATATATTAAAATATTTAGGTCCTATTTTACTCATCCTATGCACCTTACAAAAATGTAGAAGTACTTTAAATTAAAGCTTCAGCACAATCACCCAAATTGAAAGGTTTTCTTTCTTTCTTTCTTTCTTTTCTATGCTATAACATAAGATGTTATTACATTATTTTCCTTATTTGATGTAATCCCACAACACACCAATTTTTACACATTTTATATATGCATGTATTTTTTCTGTTATGAAATTTCAGTAGGATTGTAATGGGGAAGGAATGTCACAGCTGCATGATGCTAGTGTTCCACTATCTAGGTTGTTTTCTTCTCATAATTAAAGAGAAAAAGAACAGCTTTCTTTATCTGATCTGACAGAATTTATGTAAATTTTGTATTTAATGTTCAGCTGTTACAGACATACGGCTGCTGCAGCATTGCAAAAGAATTTAATACCATCCTCTGTCTCTCTTACTTCAGTTCACACGATATTTAAATAAACAATCTCTTGACTATATACCAGTAAGTAGAGAAGAGATAGCACATGTATCCTTGGAAATTTGTTTGAAATGCATTGGATAACGCACTCTGTAGTTGTGCTCCATGAACTGAAAATCTATTACCAATCTATTATCTATGGCAATATTTTGTGACTTGGCCATATCCATTTAAAAATATTCTAAAAAAACCCTTAGCCTTCTTTAAAATATGTGAAAAACAGCTTGAAGGCTTAAAGAACACATGTTTTCCAAAGTAAATGGAAAGACAGACTTAATGAACCTGAAACACTGGTGTAAATCAGGAGTGACTCCACTCCAGCCACATGTTGAGTTACACTAGTTTCTGACCAATGAAAGCCGCATCAGGACCGTTATTTTATATATCACAGTTTCAGTCCTCTCTCCTGATTCTAATGTACATAGTAAGTTTGGAACCTGCCAGAAGTAGACATTTAAAAGCTACCTGCAGGTAAATTGAATATTGCATATTTATTGACCTCCTATAAATAACATGCTTGAGTCTTCTCAGATCTTTAGCCAATATGGAGTTATCTGGCTAGTATGTAGCACATATGCTTTTAAATGTGTTTAATCTGAGACCTTAAATACAGAAGATCCAAATATAAAATACCTAGCACACAGAGAAGCTATGCGAATGTGCAACATTCCCTGGAGATCTTGGAATCCATACACTGACAAATGAATTATAATTATGCATTAATATGGTTTTCCATCTGTTATTGTTACGATATTGATCTTCATTTAACAAAACCACTGCAGTTACCAGTGGTCTAAATTTTCTAACTGGGTTTAAATTGGCACTACAAAATATGCATTTGCTTATGTGCTCAGATTCAGGTATGGATTTTTGCATGTATGAAATTAGCAGTTGTACATGCTAGTAGGCATGCAATGATTTCTACAGTTACTTGGTACTTTTGCTTTAGCCAATTAATAGTATTGAACAGTATGTTTGATGGAACAGATTAGAATGGGTGTTGCATACACATAACATTGCAGTAAAAAAAACTGACCAGGTAAAGTTCTAGGTAAGGAAAATTCCCTTCACCCTACAGAAATGGAATGTTCATTATTTTGATTTTATTACAGGAACCACATGTTAATCAATTTAATGCAGAACAGGATAGTAAAAGAAAAATGGTGCTTCAGGACTGGATTTATTATTGGGATTTGGGTTTATGGCATGGTCCTTCAAGTTTCTTCAAACTCTTGTATATACTCACAGTTGAAACTAATTCTGCTCCTCTTACTCACATATGATTGAAACTTCCAAAATGCTAGTAGGCAATTAACACGCCAAAAAAATTGAAGCTTGTTATAGTGCTAATTTTTTTAAAAAATCGCTGTCAGTATTTTAAGGCCTGGATAAATGTGTAAGAGATAATCAATATTTATGTCATACATATTTCTTCAGTTGTTCTCTTTGTAATTTTTTTTTTAATTTGTAGCATTTTATTTTGGTCCAATACATTTTATATTTTAGAATATATCACAAATTCAAATCCCATTTTCCATTCTCTCTATATATAAAAAAGACCAAATGGGGAATCTTTCAAAACTCCTGTAGAAAACTCAGTTCAGTATATGATGCTCCAAATTTTCTGTCGGTTTTAAAATAATTGCCTTTTCCAGGTTGAATTTTGACTGTGGTTGTATTCATAGGGTTCTCATCAAAGCTAGTGGCAGCACCCTAGATAAAGGTACACAGAGGGCTGAGCTAGTTAACTAGCCAACGAGTAAGTTCTTACTTATAGTGCTAGAGGTCAATGGTTCAAATCCCTGGAAAAACTTTGTGGTCAAAGTGAAAATTATGGGACCTTTAAATCAAGACTGGCTGTCTTTCTAAAAGAATGCTATAGCTTCAAACAGAAATTATGGGCTTGGTGAAAAAATTACTGGGTGAGGTTCTATGGCATGACTTGTGCAAGAGGACAGACTTAGATGATCATAATAGTCTATGAATTTAGCCTTTGGTGTAATTTAGGCATAGCAGAGAATAAAATGTTCCTGCTGTTATTTCTAAAATTGTTTATTAGCTTTGTGAAATGTGTGTACACCCTCAGAGGTTTGGAAGTTTGATATTTTGAGTTGAGTATCTCCCACTTTCTTGCAATTTATGTTAGAAATGATTCTCATATATAGCAGCTTCAGTATTTAACTCATGATGTTGGGACTTAAACAGACTACCCAAGTGTGGAAAGTTTGGTAGTATTTGAACAAGAAGACTACTACAAAGTAATGCAATATAATGCAGCGATCCATCCAAAAGAGTTCTCTTTCATCAGAGTCACCTTAGGTTTTAATCAAAGGCACACGACTACAAATGTAGCCCTCCTCTGTAGAAATGATTTACCTATACATGCCAAATTCTTCAGATGTGGGTGCCAAATGCTATACATCACAGCTACCTAAATAAGAGTGGCCTGATTTTCCGAGTTCTGAACATTAACATTAACATCTCTGACTAATTTCAGTGGTCGCTGTGGGCATACCTCTCAAATTTGTCATGTCAGTCCCAAAGTAACAATGCTCCACGCAAACTTGACGTCCCATCACTATTACTGTTGAAAAATATTTGCATCAGTAATGGGGAAACAGGGATTATAGAAAGTTATTTACACTGAAGGAATGGATCCACAAGTTTAAGTTTCCTACGTGAATCATTTTCTGTTTGTCCCTCATTTTGGCCCTTTGTCACATATTCCATCCAACTTTTGGTCCTTGGCTACTTGAGAAGCATGACTAAGTGCTCAGAATCCCTGAAAATCAGGACATAGATATATATTATAAGCAGCACTGCTAGTGTCTATAGTTAAGGTATGTGATACTTCACATTATTAGACCTGGTTTTCAGATGTTTATTACTTAGGCAAACTGTAACCATTCAGTCTGATATTTTTTCATTCTGGGTGCCTGCCTCAGGCTGACTTTGGAAGGTTTCAGCAAGAGCAGTTCAGCTACTTTGGAGAATGAGACTAAGGGCAGGTCTTCACTACAGGGTGGGGGTCGATTTAAGATACGCAAATTCGTAGCTGAATTCGACCTATCGGAGCCGACTTACCCCGCCGTGAGGACGGCGGCAAAATCGACCTCCACGGCTCCCCGTCGATGGTGCTTACTCCCACCTCCGCTGGTGGAGTAAGAGCGTTGATTTGGGGATCAATTGTCGCGTCCCGACGAGACACGATAATTCGATCCCCGAGAGATCGATTTCTACCCGCCAATTCAGGCGCGTAGTGTAGACCTAGCCTAAGGAAAAATACACTGTTTTGCCCACATGGGGAAAAAAAAATTATAACTGGCCTGTTGCAAAACTCTAGCACTTGCATCCCCATGTTTTGGAGCAGAAAATCAAAATTTGTCAAAGGGAGTAAAAATAGTATGTGATTATGTAATTAAAGACTGTATCATAATGCATACATGCAAGGGAGAATGAATTAAGGTCGTACATGGAACCTAAATTCTGGCATTTCCTAAGTTTTGAGAGTTTGATTGTGCAACCTTAATGTTCTTTTTAGCATAGGTTTTATGTATAATCATATACATATTATAACAAACAAACAAAACCCTAGGAAATTGCATACAAAACAACTATTTAGGTTGCAATGTCAAGCACTTGGAAGTTAGGAAATGTCATTTCTATGGTTGCTTGCTTGGGCTGAATTCTGCCCCCTTGTATGCCTAGTCTGTTCATTGAACAAAGCAGGGATCTGTGAGGGGAAAAAAAGTATGTGATATGAAAAAGTGTATCATAATGCATATGGATGAAGGAGCATACTTGCGTTCAATTATTATTTTGGCATGCTGGGAAAATTTTCCTGAGAAAATGGCAATTTTTAACTATTGTTATATCTTTGTGAAACCTGAATAAAATTCCACTGGAGAAAGAAAAAGCACTTCTCTGGTCTCACCAGAGAAGTGTTCTAACCAGATTTCAAAGGCCAGTTGCAAACAATGAACGTTGCAAGACTTTTATTATGGGAAGTGTTAGGTGATCTAAATGTAGGGATCTCTCCCAATTCCCCTTATAATATACACTGTTGTTGTTTTTTTAAAAATTCCACAGCTGAGAAGGGGCCTCAATTTTAGGGCTATAGAAGATGATTTTAGATAAGCATGGCCACAAATTATTTCTGTTTCTTTTCTCATTTTTCATTATAGCTTGCATCCCATTCTTGTTCACTTTAAGGGAGTCTTTCATTCTCAGTATAGATGTGTATATGGAAATGTTAACATATGGGGACTGAGCAATATCTATGCTTGTTGTATGCATACTGATGAGTATTATTCACTGCTTATGTGCATTGAGATTAAACTGGTTTTAATAAAGGAATCATTTTGCATTAGCTTTTACTGTACAGAATAATGTGGAATCAGAGTGTGGTGCTGACAATGAATGAATACTTTCTAAGAAGCAAGATGGGAAGGCAGTTGAGAGGCTCATGTGTAGTAAATCACCTACAGCAGATGGTATTCATTTGAGGGAAACGATATATAAAATAGAGGAGATACACATGAGGCAAACCTTCCAATGCTTCCAAGCATGAAACTTCCATTGGCTCAAATAGGAGTTCCATACATAGAGGGGCTAACTCCTAAACCCCATGAGGACCACAGGGCCTGGGATGCACCATCTTACTATTTCTGTGGAGAACAAGGATGATAGCACACCCTGGTCCCTTAGTGAAAGAATCAGAAGTGGAAATGTGCTTTAATGTAGGAATTATCCACTCCATCCTGATGTATGAATTCTCTTTCTCTGGAAGACCCACTTTGGGGACTCGGTATCTATCTCTGTATTTAACCTGGAAAAATTAAGATAGATGGGATTTGATTGAGGTACTCAGCTTTATAAAATGTGAGGAAAAAACTGATCAGCCTATCTCACTTTTTATGCTATCTCAAAATATGAAGAGGTCACTTGCTGTAGCTAATGGCTGGGAAGCTGGGACAATTAAAGGAATGTTAATATAGTGTATGGTCAGCCCATAGCACTCCTGCTGCAGGAAGTCATCAAGTCAGATTACTAGGGCAGGATTTGAAAGGTGGGGGACTGGATAATTTAATGACATATGTAGTAATGTAAATTATGCTAATGATAAAAGTCAGCATTCATGCCCCAGATTGTAAATTCACCTTCAAGGTGTCAGGAACCCTTATAGCCCAGGTGTACATGAAGGAAGCCTTTTATGTGCAGCGTTGTATAATTAGGTAGATGCATTCTGGAGTGTTTCACCTGCCTTCAGATTATTAGGTATTGGACAGTAGCAGAGTAAGGATATTAGACCAATGATCTGAATGAATATGGTATGCACTTATGTAGTGGCTCTGTTAATAAGAATTTGTTTGGAGCAATATTTATACAATTAATATTGCTTTATTATTTGTTTAGCACTAAAGAAAGGACTTGGCAATTAATTCATAAAAATATATTCCCTAGCCGAAAGAGTTTACAAGGATTAGTTTAGGGTTATGTTTTATCTCTGAATAGGAGTAGCAAGCTGAAAGGGAGTTGAATTTGACAAAGCAAGTAAAGATATTAAGCCTAGAATATATAATATTCTTACGATGGACAATTTATCAGAGGAAAACTGGCATGTGTACCATCCTCAGCTATCTTCATTAGCTATTGCTTGGGAATAAAGACATAAGGTGAGATTCTTTCAGTGGGAGGGAGTGCAAAATTGTGATCTTAAGCCACCTTTGCATCCACACAATCCTGGCTTCACTGTGTACCCCAGTATAAATTATACAGCAGGGGAAGAGGGACATTAATTATACCAGTCTCCCTGGACTGCCTTATGTAATACAGCACTGGCCAGAAACTCCACCATGTTATATGCCTACTCCTTACAGGACATGCCAGAGGATCCTTGGAAGAGAGATTTATAGCTGTCATCTGCAGGGCTGTACAAGGGACATTTTTCCCTATTCAAAACAAGAGCTCTTTCAGCCCCTTTACAATGCCCCAGACTTTTCACTTGATGTACAGGGACCAGAGGGAGGGTGAGGGTCTAACAGATAGGATCTGATTCTCTTCCCACTTATGCTGGTTTAACACCATTAATCCCAATTAGGCCAACTCCTAGTTGCTAGTTCCTCTCTTGCTAGGCCAAGTGAAATGAGAATCAGGCCCACAGTATCTATTACTTTTCACTTGCTGATTGTCATTAGTTTTGAATTTACAGGATTCACTACCCCCAATAAGAAAATATTAAAAAAACAAAACAAAACTCCAAGCCCTAATGAATAGGTCAGTTGCAGCCATTGCTTGGGAGTTTTCTTTCAGCATATCAATTGCCTCATTGCTGAATAACTCACCTAGTTCACAAATGGACAGATTGACAGTGTTAGATTAGTAGATTCTAAAGCCAGAAGGGACCATTGTGATTATCTAGTCTGACCTCCTGTATAGCCCAGGACACTGAATTTCCTCAAAATAATTCCTAGAGCAGATCTTTTATAAAAAGACATCCAATCTTGATATAAAATGTGTTAATGATGGAGAATCCATCGTGGCCATTGGTAAATTGTTCTAATGGTTAACTCCTTTCTTGTTAAAAATTTACACTTTCTTTCCTGTCTGAATTTGTCTAACTTCAGCTTCCTGCCATTGGGTCACATAGGTGTGGGGGGTGCCGCAGCACCCCCGGCAGGTACCCAGGGCTCCACTCCTGGCCCCACACACGGGGTCCTGGCTGCTGGCCCGCGCCTGCCCCTATCTGTGGCCCCAGCCTAGGCCCCGTTACCCACATTTGTGTCCCCCCTCTCCAGGAACCACTGCCCTTCTTCCAGCTCCAGCTCTAGAGGATGGGGGTGGGGCATGGACAGGGGTAAGGGGGACATGAGGTAAAAGTTTGGGGATCACTGCTCTATAGTTTTGTTAGCTGGCTTTCAGCACCCCCACTATAAAAGTGTTCCAGTGCCACTGTTGGATCATGTTATACCTTTCTCTGCTAGTTTGAAGAGCCCATTATTAAATATTTGTTCTCCATGTACATACTTATAGATTGTAATGAGGTCACTTCTTAACCTTTTTTGTTGTTGAGATGAATAGATTGAACTCCTTGAGTCTACCTCTTTAAGGCATGTTTTCTAATCCTGTGGCTCTTCTCTGAACCATCTCCAATGTATCCTTCTTGAATTGTGGGCAGCAGAATTGGATGTAGTATTCCAGCAGCAGTCACATCAGTGCCAAATACAAAGGTAAAATAACCTCTCTTCCCCTACTCAAGATTCTCCTGTTTAGACATTCGAAGATCACATTGGCTACAGAGTTACCCTGGGTGCTCATGTTCAGCTGATTATCCACCATGACCCCCAAATCTTTCCAGAGTCACTGTTGTCCTGGATAGAGTCTCCCATCTTGTAAGTATGGTCTACATTCTTTGTTCCAAGATGTATACATTTACATTTAGCCATATTAAAACACATATTGTTTGCTTATGTTCAGTTTACCAAAAAAACAGTGATCTGGATTTTTCTGAATCAGTGACCTGTCCTCTTCATTATTTTATTAATGTGTCATCTACAAACGTTATCAGTGATTATTTTGTTTTCTTCCAGGTGATTGATAAAGATGTTGAATAGTGTAGAGCCAAAAACCGATCCCTGCAGGACCTCACTGGGAACTCACCCACTCGATGACAATTCCCCATTAACAGTTACATTTTGAGACTTGTTAGTTAGCCATGAAGCATGACCAGCTTTGCAGGAGGGTGAGAGGGATCTGGAATGGTGATCTCAGACTTTCTGACTGGCAGAAGACTTCCACCCCTAACAAAATTGTTCAGTGCCTCACAAGTCATTTCTATTAGTTTTGGTGGCGATGGATGGCCTTCAAGGTATTGACTTGTCTTCTGGAGAAGAGGAGCTATGAGCCCTTACCCGAGGGCTCTGTATCAACTGTTGAGCTAAGTTAAATCACTGAGTTGCTGAGTGCTTCAATCTGCGGATGCAGACAGGGACGGGATTTAAGCCATTGTTTTTTTGGCAGTGTCAATTCCTAGCCTCTGCTGCCTTTTCTTATTACAAAGAAAAAAGAATGGAGAGGAATTTTGGCCTAAGAGATGGACAGACCTGGGCAAAAACATCAAAAAGGCTGTGTGGGCGTTGCTTCTGTAAGGGCTCCAGTAAAGTTATAAGGGTATAAAAAATGATGCCAGCTCCTGTTTTTCTCAATGTGGCTTGGCCAGATTTAGTGCTTATGGACTTTGTCCCTGCTGCTAGAGATGACTCTTGCAGCTGTTTGAGTATTGGCTAAGATAACACTTGCAGTTTGGATGATATTACTTTCTCTTTTCCCCCAACTCTAATCTTTATATGATCATCATCAATATCATTTTTCACCTTATCTGCCAATTTCTTCTTGTTTTAACATTTTAATGAGAATTCACCATGGTATCTCCTGGTGGCTGTGGTGCTGCAATGAATCACAGGAAATCCAGGATGTGGTTCATCCTGGGAGACGTAAACCAGCTGGGGAGAAGGATCCCTGTGGTAGAGTGGGGACCTAGGGGAAGCAGAACTATTACTTTCACAAGGCATTGAAGTGGCTCAGGCGGACATAGATTAATGGTGACTGCTGAATCCTATTTTTCCTGCAGAAAATTTTGATGACTATGAAAGACCCTTTACATTTTTCAACAACCACCATATATAAGCTGCTCTTTTTTTTTTCTTTTCCCAACAAAACAAACCTACAATATTTCCCATGCAAAACAGAATTAACAAGTAGATTACAAAGATAATGAGGATCTGCAGCTCTCATTGACTTCACCTGGAGCTGCAGCTGTCGAGCACTTCTGAAAATCAGGCCCACGGTATGTCAAGATGAGCACTCCACAATTGGGGCACTCCAAATCAATGGATACTTTTCAATATTTGGCTGCATGATTTTGGTAGGACAGCATCCCCTTCCCCATTATCCCTGAAGAGTAACCCAGACCCCACTGCTCAAGTTCACCCATGCCCCTTTCATGAAAAGGAGGACAAATTATTTGTCCTCCCTGAAATTATTTCTAAAATGATTTAATACCAACATGACATTTCCCTCCATCCCTTTGATCTCCCCATTGGGAGTATGAGTCTTCCTGATCATCAGGATAAAACTTGGCAAGTAAATTATTATCACTGTGGAATTTAACTTTTATCCTCTGTCTCCTCATCTGTTTTTAGCTCTTGGGGAAAACAAGTAAACAATTAGATCCCCCTATCAAACCCCAATGAAAACCTCTAATTGAAAAAATGCTTGGTCCTCTCCTTCAAAGATATTTTCTTTTGATTCCTTTTCCAGTTCCTGCTTTCATTCTCTAGGGAAAAAAACCAAGCTGCTACTATTTATTTTTATTATTCCTGAGTATGCCTAAAAAGGTGTCAAAATAATTAGGTCAAGTGGCTGCAATAAGCCTAATAGAAATAAACATCTCTTCTCTTGAATTCTCATAAAATATTTCAAATGCTGTTCACAGTTTATACTTCATGAAATTCATGCCAGACTTACGATAAAAACACAATAACTCTTCATTTTCAGCAATTAATGGGTTTATTTTTCTTGCCTATGTACTGAAGGATGTAAAATCAGTGGATTTTTTTCTTTTCTTTTCTCCTGAAACAACTGAAGACGAAATCGGTTTTATTGTAACAGCATTTGTCAATTAAAAATATCAAAATGGGTTGGAATAACTGAGATTTTGAAAGTAGGATCTGGATTAAAACCCCAGCCTTGTTAATCAACTCATGTAAATCACTGACATTTAAATCAGCTGAGGATCTGATTCACAGGCATGGCAAAGGGTATTTTCTTATTTTCCCTTGTGTCCACACCACTTTCTATAAATAGTCTATTCTGAAATGTCTTATATATATATATATATGGCAAATGCCTTATCTTTAAATGGCATAGCATTTATGGAACATAAACCACAGTAAGGGGCTAAAGTTACACTTTCTAGTTTGCTTCTCTGCCAGTTATAAGTCATTTGCTCCAATAAATATGTACCAGAAAGCTATGGGGTTAATGTCTATGAACATTAGGCAATAAGTAATGGAAATGGGAGAGTATAATGAAATGTACGTGTATGTAGCTAGATATCATGTGCTATATCACTGGATGGCTAATGGAATCAGTATACATTATTGATCCCTGAATTTAGTAGCATTAATAATTTTACTAAAGCTGCACTTCTTATAAAATGCATTCCAGCATTACATAGCTTGTTGACAGAATTTAATTAATTGTTTTAGTTTGTAGTGCACCCAGTAACACTTAGGATAGAATCCTGGGAACCCCTCCAGAGAGAGAGAGAGAGAGAGACAACGAGAGAAATGCAAACACACATTTTCGAACCTTTGGGATAGACAACTCAGCTGGCAGTGGAACTAGTGAATTTCCATGAGACAGAATGTGGAGACTCTGCAGGAAGTTCACACACTCTGCACATTGCAGAACTATGCTCTACAGGAGTTCCATCTAGTTGAGTGCTGAGGTGAGTTTGAGACCTGGTTGATTACATAAATAAGGGTTTGATGCAAAGCCCATTAATGTCAATGTGAGCATCTTTCCATTGATTGCACTGATCTTTGGATCAGGCCCCCAAAGAGATCCAACTGTGGAAAACCAATGGTTTGTTCCTCCTCCCCTTGTGTAGTATGACACGGCAGTTTTCTGTAGCCCTTGCACTGCCATAGCACATACAGGGCACTTCTACTGCTGCTTTGCACTTTGAACCCTGTAAGAAGGATTCCTTTCCCTAGAGCCTACAAGGAGCATCCCTGCACACAGTTCAGTTCCTCAACCTGTGTGCTGGCATAATGCTTTTTTCCTATATGCTGTATGAAGGAACAATCTATATAAATAATTTTAAAGTATTAATATTCAGCACTGAGACAGGATGTTGCACATAGCTTGATCAATATGGTGTACAATGAGACTCTTATCAGAAAGTTACATAAAATCATTATTCCTTGACATGGATTTCTCACCATGCAGTAAGATCCTCAGCTGCTATAGTGTAAGGCCACTTACAAGCTTACAGTGGAACAGCTGTACCGATACAGCTGTGCCGCTGTTTGACCACTCGTGAGACCACTCAGCTCTCCCATCGACATAATAAAACCAGTCCAATGAGTGGTAGTAGTGATGTCTGTGGAAGAGTGTCTTCTGTCGACATTACTGCTGTGCACACAAGCGCTTATGCCAGCAAAACTTATGTCGCTCAGAGGGCTGTTTTTTTCACACCCCTGAGCGACAAAAGTTTTGCTGACATAAGGGCTAGTGTAGACATGGCCTAAGTGTAAAGGCTTAAGTGGATGGGAGAAGACAAAAGACCTTTCAGTGGAAATAAGAAAACACTAGTTTGGAAATGCAAAACTGAAACTTTACAAATAATAGGATTGTTCTGACCACCCTCTTTTAGAGACAGGAGGACTTGGACCATTTCACATAATTTTGTAGCAATGTTGGGAGCAATAATATAAAATAAACTCCAGTCAGCTGCTGGCATTTTAAGCATTTTCCTTTCGTGGAAGAAGGCTACCCCATAAGGTGCTTAAGGTCCAGATCCTTCAACAGTGGAAGCACATGCATAATGCAGCACATATGTGCAGCACCACTAACTGTTTTGATTGAGTTGACTGGAACTACTCACTTGTATACAGTTAAGCACACAATTAAGTCTTTGCAGTATTGTGGCATAAAATGCCAGTGTTGATGGGTACTGTTTACAGTAGCATTACTTCTGATGACACCACCAGTGGAGCTGAATTAGTGCTAGGCATGGTAGGAATTCTAGGGCATAAACAAGAGAGTTAGTTAGGTGGTTCTTGAGAGGCGCTAGGGTGGGGTTTGGATACTTCCTCTGTCATTAAGTTCTGTTGTAGCCATAGCAATACATTAAAGGGCTGTAAGGTGCTCAGATACTATTCAAATGGGGCCATATCTTAGATAGATGGAAATGAATAAGACAGGAATAAAATAAGAGGGCCAATATCTCTAGTGGTCTTGTCAACATTTTGTGATTGGCACATCTTACATCTAAAACTAAATATATATTCAGTTTTTAGAAGTTCTTTTTTTATCTCAACAAGAAAAACAAATACTCTTTCCCCATTTAAAGAAAAAACAAATTTGCAAACAGAACAGACAACACAATTATGTGGAAAGGAGGAGATGGAAATATCTGGAATTAATTTTAGTATTTCTCAAAGATCTGTTCTGCATGATCTCTGACCATCTTTTTGCCTGTGCGACCTCCTTTGGCAGTCTCCTTTTCCTGTCTGAATCTCTCTGTGAGTGTTAGTTCTGCTGATCATGTGGAGATTAATTCAGCCTGTAAAAACATATCACGGCAAAAGGACTTTATCCTTTGGAGCTTTAGTTCCTTGCAACTGAGACTCACACGTTTCAGTTTTGCTTACAGTTTGAATTACATTTTTTTTTTTAAAAAGCACAAACTAAAGTTCTTCTTTCCCCCCTGCTGATAAAACTGGGGGGGGGGGGGTGAGGGGAATTCAGTTTCATATGATGTGCTCTGTTCTTTAAGTGGCTTTTTGATTTGTTGGATGCTTTCACAAATTTGTATCAGTCAATAAAATAACATTTGCCTTTAAACTTCAATTTGTCTGGAAAGCACCATGCATACTTAAGGCACTGTATAAATAATAAATACAAATAATTGTAGAACTGAGAAGAAATCATATTCAGTCAAGGGACAAACTAAACTGCAAGCATTTTTATTACAGTTTACTTTTGGTTTTAAATTCTGTCAGTAAGAGTGACAAGCCTGTAGGAGGGAAAAAAGGATAGATTTTCAATAGTGCTCAGTATTCAGTGGATCCCATTGTTCCCAATGGGTGCTACTCTGGAAAATCAGGTCTTTTAGGTGCTGTTGGGTACTGAGATTCTGTCCCTATAACAGTAATATGGTGGAACTCTCAAAAGCACCAATAGGCACTGAAGGTCATGGGAGTTGGCACTAATCTCCCTCAGGCACTTTTGAAAATCCCATTGCAAATGAATGAAGGGTCAGACTGTGCCTGCCTCATAAGCACCTATACTGCATGTATGGGAAAGCCTAAAGAACCTCTCCCCATAGCCTTTTATGGCATCCATAGGGGTCAGACAGAATCAGAGTCCCTCTGCTGCTTGGTCCCTTCCCTCTACACAATGGTGACAGGAGGGACATGCACGAGGAGGTACACTCCTGGCTCCACTTCCTATACTTCAGCAAGCAGGACTGACTGGCCCCACAAGAAACATGAATAGTAAACTGCACCCCACAAAGGGATGTGTGAGAGTGAACACACAGCCTCTGAGTGTCTCTGAGCTCCATGAGACGTTCCACCTCTTTACTATTCTTATTGTGGCCTGAACATAAAAGACCCAATCTAGCCCTTAGTTTTGTAATCCTGATGATTCACTTTTGTGGTGGATTTTCTGAATGGTGGTCCCAGGATAATAAAGCACAGTATGTTTTTCTCTCTGCCTATTTTATACCATTGAATTACCATGCACCCCATCTGAAAAATATATTAGGAGCTACATTATCATTCAATTTTGCATAGGTACTTCCAGTGCATATTTGGCAAAGCACATTGCAGAAAATGTGTAAAAATCATGTGACTCCTCAACCATTTTCACAAAGGGTACCCCAGATTGATCACCCTGCAGTGCATTTACCTACAAATTTGCCATGAGGGAATGTGAAGAGAGAGAGAGAGGTAAGGCAAAGGACATCCCACCCACAGCATTATGTGTGTGGCTCTCTCACAGCAAAGCTAGAGAGACTGTGCTTTGAAAAACCCAGGTGGTACGCTCATTAAGAGTAAACCTTAGCAGCAGCTAGGAACAAAAGTGGGGGAAGATTAGGGCAACAAGAAACCACCCTAATGCATGGAACTAAAGAGGGAATTCTGTTGGTAGACTGAGCTATATCCTACACTAGTGTGCAAGGATGGGGTGTGTAACAGGGCAGGAATAATCTCAGTGAGGAGTATTAACACTGCTCTTGCCTCATATTCCCCAAAAGGGTCAGCAGAGTGAGGGCATAGCCACAGTGCCACAGCTCACCAGAAGAAATAATAATAGTTTAAAAGTGAGCAAAATGATGCCATCTCCTTCACCAGTCTCAGAGATTAACTTCCGCTCTCCTTATTGTTGTTCAAAATATCAGGCTGCAAATACACAGCTAGAGAATCCAGCAGGAAATCAGAATTCCTTGGGAGAGATTTGTCTCTCCTAGATAAGAAATGTCATGAAGAGAAAGGACATTTCTCACTGTCCCACATTCATCTGGGAAATGCAGGGGAGGGCCAACCCCCCCCGAAATAAATATCAATTTGTGTGAATTTATATACCCAACGACTTTGTTTTATTTGGGAGATGGACAGTTCTTGTTTCAGCTGAGCCTATTCACTTGACCCAATTTGAACAAATGTGTGTGTGAATTGTATCCCCACACCATTGTTTGTATTATCGGAGCACCTAGGAACCGCAGTTATGGACCAGGACCCTACTGTGGTAGGTGTTGTACAAACGCAGAACAAAAAGATGGTCCCTACCCCGGAGAGCTTACAACTAGTGTGCAGTAGGTAATTGATAACAAGTATTGGTTCATACAGCAGCAATGGCTATCAACAGTGGTGTGCCACAATGGATTTAACTCTCAGTTGTTTATTTAACCGTATTTGTCAAATGGTGTTTCTAAATGAGTTCTGTCCCAAATCAGTTAGTGTGATGGGGATGTTCACCACACATTTGCGCTGGAAGTGTTAATGCAGACTAAAAAGGGGGCTAATTAACAGGCTACAATTGAGGGAAATCAGGTGACTAACTTATCCCCTAGCTGAATGAGGGAGCCTAGTTGAGGAGGAATAAAATGGGCTGGATTTATAAAGACAGGACATAGGAAACAGAGGGGGTTGCTGGGAAAGTCTGCAGTCACTCTGTGAGAGAAGGGGTGTGTGTTTGGTCTGGCAAACCCAGGGGAGCCAGGAAGGTAGGACAGGGCTCAGGGAAAGGCAGTAAGGTCTAGAAGGGAACAGGCCTTGAGTGCTGGCTAGAGGGTCTCTGATCCAGAGCCTGGAACAAAGGGTGGCTCCAGGTTCCCCTGACAGCTCCTGAGGCAGTGAATGGGGAGACTGCCTAGGACTGCTGGAGAGGAAAGACTTTGATACCACAAAGAGGGCAATGCAGATAGTGATCTGGCCAGAGGGCTGAGTCACAAAGAGGCAGTAGCAGCTTGTGCAGAAAGAGGGGGGGTTGCAGACCCAGACAGAGAAGCAGAGGATGGCATGCAATGATGGGAAGGGGTGTTGACCTTGCATGCTTTTTCCCCAGACTGACCAGGAGGAGGTGTCATCCTAGGGTGAGTGGAGCACTCTCTCACAGTTAGTTTGGAAGCAGTTTTCTCAGTTAAAAAAAAAAACAAAACTTTTGTTGGTTTCTGTTCATTACTCTCTAGGTATTGCAAGTAGCAGCAATCTGCATGTGAAGGTTCATGGAACAAAAAGACTAAATTGCTTATTGTGGTGTTTTATGTGCAATATGCATGAGTTGGTGTAGTACCAGGCTTTTTTTTGGGGGGGGGTGAGGTGGGTGATGATGTTTTTGAACAAGGCATAAACTTATTTCCAAAAGAAAGCAGCACTGTGCAGAAATGAGCTGACCCAGTGGAGGGGACCCAAACTTTGGTTGATTTAACAAAGAAATCACTGTCTATTGAAGGGAAATAGACTGAACACACCCAATAATGCATTAAGCTATAATAAGCATGTGACAGAAACCTGTACAAGACAGGACCTAAGTAAGTGTGTGAGAGTGAGAGGAGGAGGGTGACCAGGATCAAGATTTTTCTTAAATGAGTCCTTATAGTTATATTTCTAAATCCTGATTTACTTGCTTACAGAAGTGACCATATTTTCAAAAGTGCTAACCACCCAGTAGCTCCTATTGTGGCTATTTATATAGGTGCTGAATGTGGTTTTAGGCACCTAACTTTAGGCTCTCCTTTTTTGAAATCTCAGATCTGTAAGAGTTGGAGAAGGTGGGGGAGGGGAAATTTGAGGTATCTGTATTGGGACCTTTTGTCTCACCCCTTTGAGTAATTTGGTATAATCCTGCAGAGAACAGACTGGCAGCAGGAGCAAGACTAGAACTCATAGCAGAAGGGTGGATTCTGGAACCTGATAAATGAGGACATGCTTGCACTGAGGATATACATTAGAAGATTCAGGAGTTGGCGAAGTCATGTTTCTGGAGATGTTCCGTGTCTCCCTGAAGTAAATCAGAATTGACATCCAAAATAAGATTTCTCTGAGGGGTCCTGTTTTTGGGTTTAGCACTCCTAGATCATCAACATATTTATTTGGACTTCATCGCTCCTAACACTCTAGGTGCATCACAGAAGTTACATCAATAATGTATAATAGATAAATTAAAATAACAGCTTGCATATGACTGTCAATACTCATGCTGTAAAACAAAATAGCCCACCAAATAGTTATAACCATAAAAACTACAGGCTGAAGACCCTGCATTCAGCTCATGAAACTATGTCTATCAGCCAGGAAACACACACATCTATGAGGAAAGGGTTTGGATAGGGTGGATAGTAAGTGGGAATACCTGATGGGAAAAGTATGTGCGCACACATGAAAAATGAAAAATTAGCTACTATGAATGATTACCTACTGTGAAATGATCTAACAGTGTAATAAATGCTACAATGCAGCTTGTTCTTTTGATCATGCCCAGGGTTTGAACCTCATATGGACTAAGGATCTGATATTACAAGGTGCCAAGCAGCAACAACTGCTTTTGAAGTAAGTGAAAGTTGTGGATGCTCAACTGCTCTCAGAATTAAGCCCTTATTATAATTCACATGCTTAATGATGCTACATGTAAAATATGTGGAATTGTTTGGTTCATGCAGTTGTCTAATTTAAAAAAAAATGATTGTGATGCAGAGATAGTATATTTGCTGTGGAAGAAGGGAATTTGGGAGTCCTAACTGACTACTGGACAACACACATGTATCCCGAAGAGTGTTAGCTCATACACATGTGGGTAAGCATGTTTCAATGGGTTTTGAAGGTTACTTATGGGTCCAGTTTCTAGAAATACCAGTCTTTAAACAATTGCTGTATGCACTGTTGTCATGTTGGTCCCAGGATATTATTAGAGAGACAAGGTGGGTGAGGTAATATATTTTATTGGATCAACTTCTCTTGGTGAGAGAGACAAGCTTCCAGGCTTACATGGGGCTCTTCTTCAGGTCTGTGAAACATAGTCAGTGTCCCAGCTAAATACAAGACTGAACAGATGGTTTATCATAAGTAATTAACACATATCAAGGAACCATTCAAGGTGAAGTGGCCTGTTAACACCCCTCCAATTGAGGGATGTGGGGGCGAAAGGCAACTGGGAGTGCGTTTGCAATAAGACATAAATCTAGTGTCTCAAATTACAGCAATCTATAACCTGTTAGCAACCCCCAATTGACTTCTACTTTTACTGCCGATGCTGTGTTTTAAGTATAGACTTGCCTAGAGTGTTTCCTAGATCTGAAGCAGAGCTCTGTGCAAGCTTGAAAGCTTGTCTCTCTCACCAACAGAAGTTGATCCAATAAAAAAAATTACCTTATCCACCTTGTCCCTCTAGCCTTAAAACTGTCATTTCAAGTAGTTTCATCATCATGTCAATCAAT
Source organism: Trachemys scripta elegans (assembly GCF_013100865.1). NCBI lineage: Eukaryota > Metazoa > Chordata > Testudines > Emydidae > Trachemys > Trachemys scripta. The sequence goes on from NC_048298.1 coordinate 73,634,255, forward strand.
CATCTTAGTGATGAAATAATACTTGTCAGTGTTAATTTCAGAAATACAACATTTTTGTGTGTGTGTGGAGATGGGAGAGGGTTGCTACATGGGAAAATATCCATTGGACAACACAACAAGATTACCAAACTAATCCAATGCCCTTATTAAGTTCCATTTAACTTTAACCAAAGACTCCCATTATCTTTAATAGATTTTTAGATCAGGTTGTAGATTTCTGAAGATGAAACATCACTAGTTAAATCACCAAGCCAGTTTTCCTCTCACACAATTGATTATAAAATCCAATTTTGAAAACAAAACAAACTGATCCTTAAGTCAGCACACATTTATTTAGCATATTTGTGAACATTTATGATACAGATAATAAACGATAAATATTATGTAAAGGTTGTACATTTATCATCTTGTAAAAAGGACATAGGGGTACAGACTGACATCTTGACCTTTCCATTACAAAGTATGCCTTGTGAGGTATCATTTGAAAACTTATAATTTGCTGATTATTATTGTCCAGGTAAAATGTGTGGCAAAATTGTATGTAAAGTTGTATATAAGCTTCTACTGTATTATATTAAGGGCTTGTCTGTATTACAGGCTAAATGATACTGCTACAATCAATGCAGCAGCATAGATTTAGTGGGTCTGGTGAAGACAGGATAGTTGAATGGGAGAGTGTCTCCCATCAACATAGCGTGGTGTAGACACCGCTATAAGTCGATCTAAGCTACAGTGACTTCAGCATAACTTAGATCGACGTACCTTGTTGGTGTAGACCAGGCTTAAGACACAAACTATTTCCCCAGAGACAAAAGGCTAACTGGTGCCTCTACCAGGTGTCATCAAAATCAAATGGACCAACACCTGGTTAAGTGGCCATTTTTTGACAGGAAAAAGGATGTGGGTTAAAATCCACATCTTGACAAAGACACAGCTGGGGATTCCCATCCACACAGACTTTGTCTCCTGAACCTCAGTTTGAGATGATTCTCAAAGAGAGAGAACTATAAGAAGGGAGAACAGATGCCCCAAATGATCTCTTCCTTTCTGTCTACCCATGGCATCCACAACACTTGAAGAACAAAGGAAGTAGCACTGGACTAGGGACAGGGATCCGGAATGAAAGAAATTCAGCCAGTAAGACTGCTGAAACATGTGGTGAAAGAGACCTTAGCTTTGAATTTATTTTAGCTTGTTAAGTTAGGAATTAGTTGTGTTTTACTTTTATCTTCTTGTAACCAATTCTGACTTTTATGCCTCATTATTTGTAGTCACCTAAACTCTATCTTTCTGTAGTTAATAAACTTGTTTTATTGATTTATCTAAGTCAGTGTATTTGGATTGAAGTGTTTGGGAAACTCCATTTTGGGATAATAGGATTTGTGCATGAAATTTTCCATTAATAAAATGACAGACTTCATATAAGCTTGTCTTTTTAGGACAGAGTTGGCAGTACAAGATGTACATCTATGGGGAAAGTCTGAGACTGGGAATTTGCTGGTGTTGCCCTGCATTTTAATTCATGGGTGGCTGGCTATAGTTTTCCCACAATATATGTGGGGGTAACTTACATGCTGGAGGCTGTGAGAGCAGACCAGGAGTGGTAACTCTCACAGCAAAGCAGTGTAAAAGGCACCCAAGGATGGAGAACTGAGGGGACACATCTGTTCACCAGTCCAGCTTGTACCCTGGGTAATGTCACACAAGGTATGGGGCCAAATTGTTCCAGGTGTAACTCCATTGATGCCAATGGAGCCCAGGGATGAATTTGGCTCATGATGTGTAATGGTCATGCAAAAAACTGATAACCGTGAATAATCTACAATAATATTGTAGTCATGCAGCATTTGAAAGTGCTGGATTAGTGTAGTCTCATTTTTGACTTAGCTCTGCAAACACTTCCACATGAATGCATATGTGCAGGAGCATTTGCAGGATTGGTTTTACAGTCTGTAGCTATTTCTTTATAATTAAACTCTGGATAATGTTAGACTTCAAACACATTTTGAAATAACATGTTTTTAGCATCTTAAAAATGAGCTACACAGTTTCAAATGAGGATAGCAGGTTGGTCCTGCTTGCATTAGTGAAAGTGGAATTTTGCCATTGACTTTAATGGGAGCAGGATTAGGAATGGGGACGGGGGACAGCATCAGAGGAAGGATAATGGAGGAGGTGGACATTGCACCTACTGGTGAAGAGAATGGAGGAACTGAACACTAATAAAGTTAGGGCTGGATCCAAAGCCATCCTAGAGTCGATGAAAAAATTCCATTGATTTCAAAGGGCTTTGGGTCAGGACTCATGAGGAACATAGAATCAAAATAGTCTATATCTAAAAAAATAGAAACTGGTGCAAAATTGTGGCCCAGTCTGACTTCCTGCAGGCTGAGAACTCTCAGCTGTGACTTATATTTTCTATAGCAGTGACTTTCAACCTGTGGTCTGCAGACACTTGGGGGCCCAGTGAATGTCTGAGATTTCCAAAGAGGTCCACACATCTATTCAAACAATTTTAGGGGTTCACAAACAAAAAGGTTGAAAACCACTGTTCTACAGCATTCTCTTCCTTATCTGTTACATCTGCCAGATCTTATTAGGGTTATCGGCTGGGGCTCTGAGGAGAAAAAAACAATCAACAAATTTTGCCCTCCTTCCTCTATATTAATGCTTCCCAGCAGCACTAATGTGACAAAGTGCTACACATTATGCAAATATGCCCATTTATTTTCATAGTCTCTTCACAGTTTACAGACTCTTATGAATTCTCTGCTGACTTATCACTAAGTAACTGACTCAATAATTCATTAGCAAGATGAACATTTATGGTATGGCATCAAAAGCAACTCTATATAGCTAAACTTACATGCACAGAAAGTATATAAATACATACCTATATGGGCAGTGTACATTTATTTTAGATATAAATATATATTTATATATTTGATTGGAATCTGTGGGTGCTCAGCACTATGAAAATAAGGCCTCTTATTTAGCTTCCTAAATGCCTAATTTTAAGGCACCTATGTTTAGAAACTTTGGATTAATTCTTTTATAGATTGTTTCATCTTGACTCCCTATAAATAGCTCCAAAATAAATTCTTCAGGACTGATTATCGTCATCCATCTTCTGTATTCTTAGTGATCTAAATCATCACCTTCTAAATAACTTCTAGTTTCATAGGGAATTAAATGAATTTCTTATTTAGAGATGATGTAATTTTTGTTTCATACCTATAAAGTAGTTTACATCCTCAAATTGGACAGAACATTGTCATGAGAAGAATGGCCATTTAAAACTGCAGGAGAAATATAATTAGATAGAATGCAGTTACCAAACTGGAATTTGGCAATGTAAGATACTCTTGCCCTTACGAAAGGTGTCATGAGATTATTAAAGTCATAACATGTTCAGGAGCTCTGTCTTATGTCTCATCAGAGAGACAGTATACTTTATCACTCTAATATCCCATCATAATACTATCTGTGGGACAAATGGTGACCCCTGTTATGGTTGCTTTGAATATAAGGGAATCTGTGGACCCTGAGTAGCACAGAGGTGACTAGTTAGCCCTCTGCCACCCTCTCCTCCCCCACCCCACCCAGCAAAGGGACATGTCAGAGGAATGGAAGGGGGAAAGGTACATAGCCAGAGTACTTCTGAATTCCTATTATTATCTGATTAGAGAAAGACACAGTTTAGAGCACCCCTGAGGTTGATCTATGCTATGTATGAACCATAACAGTACCTGACTGCTCCAGGAGTCAGGAAGACAAAAATGTAGTGTAAAATCGACTTTGCCCTACCCACTCCAACTGCACTGATTGGTGTCCAAAGTACATGAGGAACCATCCTTATATCTGAAACATATATATGATGTCAATTACTTTCTAGTTCATATTCATCTATAACCTTCATGTATACTGAAAGTGAATAAATATGATAAACAAAGTTTCTGTTAACTATTGCTATTACTGTTTAGATCACATTCTCATTTAAAACAGATTTTATTCTATATTGATATCTGCTTGAAATTCCAAAACATTAACAGTAGAAATGGAAACTTCCCAATATATTCCAACAGGGCTGGAAGACTGATTGTTGTTGTGTTTACTTCATGAGGAAGGCATTCTGATGCCACAGGGGATGGTACCTTATATAGAAGCATAGATGAATGAGTAGTTAGGAATTCCTTACGTAGGCTGTCAATGAATGATGATGGAACAGCTAAGAATGAAGTCCTTATTTATTTTGTAAATATGCAAAATAAATTGGTATTTCTTTTAAAATGTCCTATGCACAAAAGTTGAGAGGAAAACTAGATTAGGTAGGTGAATCACTAATTTTAAACCACAACATAGCCTCCTAGTTCTGGAAAGAATTGTGGAGGTAAAATGGAAGTTTAATCAGCACTGTGCATTTCAGAAATGTACTTTAATTTTGCACAGACAAGAAAAGGTTGCAGGGGATTTCAGGCAGGATGAATTATTTCACCTGTGCTTTCACTCTCAGCTTCCTTTGGATTTGTACATCGGAGGTGGGAGGGGGAATCTACACAGCCATCATCCAGAAGGACATTGCTATATAATGCTTATCAATTTTCTCAGCAGGTGCCTAAGAAATTTTTTTTAGCTGAATGATAGCTTTAGGAAGTATTTTTAAAAACAACCTTTCCCATAAATGATTCTGCTCCAGGGAAGAAGAAAAGCTTGACAAGGCTGTAATGTATACCCCTCAATGATGATTAAAGAAAGATATATCCAAATGTGCGTGTTTTGTTTTTCCCTGGTAAAGTGTTGTCTGATCTCTTCCAAGTTTAAGTTAAGTCTTCTTCAAAGATGGGGATGCAGTAGCATGCAAACAGAATTAAACATTTTAAAAATGCCTTTTCTTTAACATGCTTAATCATCCTATAGATAAGATACCAGTCTCTGGTGGGTTAGAGATTGTTAATAATACTGTATGTTGGAACAAACCACCTAAGAATTCATGGATTATTGTTCATGATGTTGCTTGGAGGAATCCAGGAAATTCTAGTCCCACTGAAGTAAATGGGAATTTTGCCATTGACTTAAATGGGCTCATGATTTCACTCCAAGTGTTTGTACCATGAGTAAGGGCGTGGCTACACTAGAAAGTTTAAAGCTGTGCCATGGAAGCTCTCTAATGTATCCACTCTAAGTCCATTGGAGAGAACGCTCCCATTGGCTTGACTACTCCAGCCCCCATGAGCGGCAGAAGTGATGTTGGCGCAAGAAGCTGTAATGTAGACATAGCCTGAGAGACAGTTGTTGTGAAACATTGGGAAAAACTGAGGGAATTTGTAAAGATCACTCTAATGCAGGGTGTTTAATGTAATATTCTGTTGAATAGAATACTCTCTCATTTGTGAGAACTTGTAGTTCATTTCTTTAAAAATTGGTCTCTGCTTTTTGTGTGGAAGTGTTTTGTTCCTATCAGCCACTGAGGACTTGATGCTCCCCTCCTCTTGTAATTTCAAAGGAGAGCAGGAAGAAGAGATAAAGAAGGGAAAGCAACAGTTCAGTGACAAAGTCCACAGTTTAAGAAAGATGTTGATAAATTGGAGAGGCTTCAGAGAAGAGCCATGAGAATGATTAACTGATTAGAAAACATGTCTTATAATAGACTCAAGGAGCATTTATTTAGCTTAACAAAGAGAAGGTTAAGGGGTGACTGGATTATAGTCTATAAGTACCTACATGGGGAACAAATGGGCTCTTCAATCTAGCAGAGAAAGATATAACACAGTCCAATGGCTGGATGTTGAAGCTAGACTCAATACTCAATACTAGACTCAATACTCAAGGAGCTAATAGAGGAGGTATCAGAGCCTGTAGCTATTATCTTTGGAAAATCATGGGAGACGGGAGAGATTCCAGAAGACTGGAAAAGGGCAAATATAGTGCCCATCTATAAAAAGGGAAATCAAAACAACCCAGGAAATTACAGACCAGTTAGTTTAACTTCTGTGCCAGGGAAGGTAATGGAGCAAGTAATTAAGGAAATCATCTGCAAACACTTGGAAGGTGGTAAGGTGATAAGGAATAGCCAGCATGGATTTGTAAAGAACAAATTGTGTCAAACCAATCTGATAGCTTTCTTTGATAGAATAACGAGTCTTGTGGATGAGGGAGAAGCGGTGGATGTGGTATTCCTAGACTTTAGTAAGGCATTTGATACGGTCTCACATGATATTCTTATCGATAAACTAGGCAAATACAATTTAGATGGGGCTACAATAAGGTGGGTGCATAACTGGCAGGATAACTGTACTCAGAGAGTAGTTATTAATGGTTCCCAATCATGCTGGAAAGGTATAACAAGTGGGGTTCTGCAGGGGTCTGTTTTGGGACCGGCTCTGTTCAATATCTTCACCAACGACTTAGATATTGGCATAGAAAGTACACTTATTAAGTTTGCAGATGATACCAAACTGGGAGGTATTGCAACTGCTTTGGAGGACAGGGTCATAATTCAAAATGATCTGGACAAATTGGAGAAATGGTCTGAGGTAAACAGGATGAAGTTTAACAAAGACAAATGCAAAGTGCTCCACTTAGGAAGGAACAATCAGTTTCCCACATACAGAATGGGAAGAGACTGTCTAGAAAGGAGTACGGCAGAAAGGGATCTAGGGGTTATAGTGGACCACAAGCTAAATATGAATCAACAGTGTAATGCTGTTGCAAAAAAAGCAAACATGATTCTGGGATGCATTAACAGGTGTGTTGTGAGCAAGACACGAGAAGTCATTCTTCCGCTTTACACTGCACTGTTTAGGCCTCAACTGGAATGTGTCCAGTTCTGGGCACCGCATTTCAAGAAAGATGTGGAGAAATTGGAGAGGGTCCAGAGAAGAGCAACAAGAATGATTAAAGGTCTTGAGAACATGACCTATGAAGGAAGGCTGAAATAATTGGGTTTGTTTAGTTTGGAAAAGAGAAGACTGAGAGGGGACATGATAGCAGTTTTCAGGTTTTTAAAAGGGTGTCATAAGGAGGAGGGAGAAAACTTGTTCACCTTAGCCTCTAAGGATAGAACAAGAAGCAATGGGCTTAAACTGCAGCAAGGGAGGTTTAGGTTGGACATTAGGAAAAAGTTCCTAAGGCCTTGTCTACACTACGAGAGTAGTTCGATTTTACTTAAATCGAATTTTTGGAATCGATATTGCAAAGTCGAACGTGTGTGTCCACACTAAGGACAGTAATTCGACTTTGTGAGTCCACACTAACGGGGAAAGCGTCGACATTGGAAGCGGTGCACTGAGGGCAGCTATCCCACAGTTCCCGGAGTCCCCGCCGCCCATTGGAATTCTGGGTGGAGCCGCAAATGCCTTCTGGGTAAAAAAAAAAGGGGCCAGGGTGCTTTTGGGTAACTGTCGTCATCCGTCCATCACTCCCGCCCTCCCTCCCTCCCTGAAAGCGCCGGCGGGAAATCATTTCGCGCACTTTTCCAGTCATTGACAGCGCGGACGCCACAGCACTGTGAGCATGGAGCCCGCTGCAACCATCGCTGCAGTTGTGGCCGCTCTCAACGCCTCGCAGCTTATCATACAGGTTGCCCTGAGGCAGATGCAGAAAAGTCAGGCGAGGAGGCTACGTCAACGCGGTGATGGCCTGAAGTCTGAGAGTAGCACAGACCTCTCAGAAAGCAGGGGACCCAGCGCCGAGGACATCACGGTGGCAATGGGTCATGTTGATGCTGTGAAACGGCGATTCTGGGCACGGGAAACAAGCACTGAGTGGTGGGACCGCATAGTGCTGCAGGTCTGGGATGAATCACAGTGGCTGCGAAACTTCCGCATGCGGAAGGGAACTTTCCTTGAACTTTGTGAGTTGCTGTCCCCTGCCCTGAAGCGCAATGACACCCGGATGCGAGCAGCCCTGACTGTCCAGAAGCGAGTGGCCATAGCCCTCTGGAAGCTTGCAACGCCAGACAGCTACCGGTCAGTCGCGAACCAGTTTGGGGTGGGCAAATCTACCGTGGGGGTTGTTGTGATGCAAGTAGCCAAGGCAATCGTTGATGTACTGCTGCCAAAGGTAGTGACCCTGGGAAACTTGGAGGCGATCATAGATGGCTTCGCAGCGATGGGATTCCCAAACTGCGGTGGGGCCATAGATGGAACTCACATCCCTATCCTGGCACCGGAACACCAGGCCAGCCAGTACATTAACAGAAAGGGCTACTTTTCCATGGTGCTGCAAGCACTGGTGGACCACAGGGGACGTTTTACCAACATCTACGTGGGATGGCCGGGCAAGGTTCATGACGCTCGTGTTTTCAGGAACTCTGGTCTGTTTAGACGGCTGCAGCAAGGTATTTACTTCCCGGACCACAAAATAACTGTTGGGGATGTGGAGATGCCTATAGTCATCCTCGGGGACCCAGGCTACCCGCTAATGCCCTGGCTCATGAAGCCCTATACAGGTGCCCTGGACACTGAAAAAGAACTCTTCAACTACCGGCTGAGCAGGTGCAGAATGGTGGTGGAGTGTGCTTTTGGACGTCTCAAGGGGAGATGGAGAAACTTGCTGACTCGCTGTGATCTCAGCGAAACCAATATCCCCATTGTTATAGCAGCTTGCTGTGTGCTCCACAATCTCTGTGAGAGCAAGGGGGAGACCTTTATGGCGGGGTGGGAGGTTGAGGAAAATAGCCTGGCTGCTGATTACTCACAGCCAGACAGCCGGGCGATTAGAAGAGACCAGCGGGAAGCGCTGTGCATCCGGGAGGCTTTGAAAGCAAAGTTCCTGAGTGAGCAGGGTAACCTGTGACTTTAAAGTTTGTGTACAGAGAAGCCGAACCTGCCCCCGTTTCTTTACCCAGTTCATGTTGACTATCCTATCCAGTTACATACCCCCTTCACCCCACTTCCAACACACGTTTCAAAATAAAAATAGTTCTACTTTGTTAAAGCACACCGTTTTCTTTAATACTGTTTTCGCGGGAATTTTTTAAAACTGGGACGCAGACTGTGGTGCGGAGCGGGTGTAGTGTAGTCGCGCGAATGCAGCTTCTAAACTCAAGGACTGACAGGCTCCGCTGCGGTGGGATGGTTGTTTCAACGGAGCCTGTCACCCCTCCTGATAGGGACTGTGTGTATGGGGGGTCTATGTGACTTTGTGGCAGGGGGAGGACGGTTACAGATCCCCTGCTGTGTGGCTCTGTGATCCTGCCTAAGGACCGCCGCTTAAGATCTCTAACTGCCCTCCCCTGACACAAAGTCACAGAGCAACCCACCCCCCACCACATAACATGAAAACAACCTCCCAGACTAACCAGGGTAAGTAGTCACTGCATCACTGCACTATGTATGTGCCCTGCTGCTGTGCCTGCCCCCGACTATGTACCCTGCCAAAGGTGACTGTCCTGTCCAATTACCAACCCCCTTTCCCCCCCTCCTCCAAAAGAACATGATGGAAACAGTAGTTAACAGAAACATATTTTTTATTATCAACTACACATGGAACTGGGAAGTGAAACTTGGACGGGGGCTTGTGTCAGGCGGGAAGGAAAGAACTTGTCAAACTTTGGGGAATGAGAGCCTTCTGCTGCTCGAGCTCTCTGCAGGGGTGGAGTGAGAGTTAGCAGGGACTCTGCCGCCTCTCCTTCTGTGCACTTTGGGTGAGGGGAGTATGGGACTTGGTGGCGGGGGAGGGCGGTTAGAGATGGACTGCAGCGGGGCTCTGTCCTCCTGCCTCCGTTCCTGCAGAACATCCACAAGGCGCCGGAGCGTGTCCGTTTGCTCCCTCAGTAGTCCAAGCAGGGTTTGAGTCGCCTGCTGGTCTTCCTGACGCCACCTCTCCTCCCGATCCATGTTGGCTTGGTGCATTCGGGTCAAGTTCTCCCGCCACTGGGTCTGCTGTGCTGCCTGGGCTCTGGAGCAGGCTATAAGCTCTGAGAACATGTCCTCCCGTGTCCTCTTCTTCTTATGCCTAATCCTCCCTAGCCTCTGGGAGTGTGATGACAGGCTAGGTTGTGAGACAGTCGCAGATGGGGCTGTGGGAATGGGAAAAAGGGAGTGAATTCCTCAGAAAGATAAATGTAGTTGTGAACAAAGAACATAGTCTTTCTCTGTGAACAGGACCATGCACAGCACCTATCACATGCGCACTCAGCACAAGGTCGAATTCTCGGCCTTCGCATTCAGTGTCTGGGGTTTTGCAGAGCACATTTGAGAACCGTGTCAGGACAACGGAATTGCTCTTGCACGCAGACATGGTAAGCCGTAGATTCGTGGCAGCTTAAAACTTTAATATTAGCAATGGCCTCATTTCACATTGAAATCAATGTCAGTCCCTGCTGCCAGCAATCCGGCAAGCAGGAAGTCTGCTCCTGTGCCACACCCTCGCGGCTGTCCCCGGGAACGATCCCTTTCGGCTGCCCCTCTCCCGCCTCCACCGCGTGGCTGCAAACCAGCGGTTACAGTTCTGTAAAGGAACGGTAAAGCAGTCCCAACACTAACATTCCCCTACCTCATTCAAAGCAGGTCATCATGAGCGACATCACCCTCATGAGGATCTCTGAGAGCGACAGACAGAGAATGCTCCGGGAAAGCCTCCAAAGACCAGGGCCGTATGCCGCCATGCTGTGCCAAGCAATGATTCCGGAGTACTTGCTAGTCTCGTGGCGCGGCAACGTGTCCTACTACGGAGGACCCAATAAGGCCGCTCTCCCCAAGAACCTAATGCAGCGGATTTCAAATTACCTGCAGGAGAGCTTCCTTGAGATGTCCCAGGAGGATTTCTGCTCCATCCCCGGACATATAGACCGCATCTTACTGTAGCTGCAGTAGCAGGGACTAAACAGTAGAGCGGCTTGGGCAGGACAATCATGCAAAACCGGACATTGCTAGATTTTTTTTCAATAGTTGCACTGCCCATGACTGAACCGTAAAGTTAATCAAACTAATCATGAGAAACCCATTTTTTAAATTGTTAATATTCATGTTCTGTTACAAATAAATTTTTAGATGTTTACAACACTTACTGGATGATCCTTCACCAGATTCTGTGTCCGGGGTAACGGCTGGGGAGGGTTGGTAGGGGATCTCTGTAAGGGTGATGAAGAGATCCTGGCTGTCGGGGAAATCAGCGTTGTGAGCGCTGTCGACTGCCTCGTCCTCCTCATCTCCTTCCTCATCTTCCCCGTCCGCTAACATGTCCGAGGATCCGGCCGTGGACACTATCCCATCCTCAGAGTCCACAGTCAGTGGTGGGGTAGTGGTGGCGGCCGCACCGAGGATGGAATGCAGTGCCTCGTAGAAACGGGATGTCTGGGGATGGGATCCGGAGCGTCCGTTTGCCTCTTTGGTCTTCCGGTAGCCTTGCCTCAGCTCCTTGATTTTCACGCGGCACTGCGTTACATCCCGGCTGTATCCTCTCTCTGCCATGTCTTTAGAGATCTTCTCATAGATCTTTGCATTCCGTCTTTTGGATCGCAGCTCGGAAAGCACGGACTCATCGCCCCACACAGCGATGAGATCCAAGACTTCCCGATCAGTCCATTCTGGGGCCCTCTTTCTATTCTGAGATTGCACTGCCATCAGTGCTGGAGAGCTCTGCATCGTTGCCAGTGCTGCTGAGCTCGCCACGATGTCCAGACAGGAAATGAGATTCAAACTGGCCAGGCAGGAAAAGGAATTCAAATTCAAATTTTCCCGGGGCTTTTCCTGTGTGGCAGTTCAGAACATCCGAGCTCTTACTGCTGTCCAGAGCGTCAACAGAGTGGTGCACTGTGGGATAGCTCCTGGAGCTATTAGCGTCGATTTCCATCCACACCTAGCCTAATTCGACATGGCCATGTCGAATTTAGCGCTACTCCCCTCGTCGGGGAGGAGTACAGAAGTCGAATTAAAGAGACCTCTATGTCGAACTAAATACCTTCGCGGTGTGGACGGGTGCAGGGTTAATTCGATGTAACGGCACTAACTTCGACATAAACGCCTAGTGTAGACCAGGCCTAACTATCAGGGTGGTTAAACGCTGGAATAAATTGCCTAGGGAGGTTGTGGAATCTCCATCTCTGGAGATATTTAAGAGTAGGTTAAATAAATGTCTATCAGGGATGGTCTAGACAGTATTTGGTCCTGCCATGAGGGCAGGGGACTGGACTCGATGACCTCTCAAGGTCCCTTCCAGTCCTAGAATCTATGAATCTAGACAAATTCAGACTAGAAATAAGGTGTAGATTTTTTACAGTGAGGATAATTAACCATTGGAACAATTTACCAAGGGTCGTGTTGGATTCTCCATCATGGACAATTTTTAAATCAAGATTGGAGGTTTTTCTGAAAGAGCTGCTCTAAGAATTATTTTTGGGGACATTCTATGGTCTGTATTATACAGGAGTTCCAATTAGATCACAATGGTCCCTTCTGACCTTGAAATCTTTGAATATATAGAACCCTTTTCTCTGAGCCTGCAGAGACCCCCCCTTTGCTACTGGGTGGTGCTCTGTCTCTGTGATTGAGGAATGTGAATCATAGAATCATAGATTATTAGGGTTGGAAGGGACCTCAGGAGGTCATCTAGTCCAACCCCCTGCTCAAAGCAGGACCAATCCCCAACTTAATCCCCAAATGGCCCCCTCAAGGACTGAACTCACAACCCTGGGTTTAGCAGGCCAATGCTCAATGTTGTGCTGGTATTTGGAGTGAGCATGGTATATGTGGGGGAAATATCTGCTGTCTGTGTCATGCTTTCAGCAAATATTTGAGTAGCTTCACTTCCTCTCGTAGCCCACACTCTGCTTCAATTTAGGTATCTAACATAAGGCATTCAAATTTTGAAAATCTGGCCCATTAACAGTAATAGCCTAGAAAACAACAGATATATATAACTGGGACAAAGAAGAACAATAGCAATAATCACTAACAATGAAAAAGGAAAAGGGCTTTTTATCCCCCCATCACAACCACTTCATTTATCCCAGATAATTCTATAAAAATAACAAGGATGTCTTTACACTTCCAAACATTTATCTTGACTTGAGCCAGTGTTCTGTCTGTGTTCTCATTCATTGGCTGAATCCTCAGAGATCTGGTCAGCTGATGGACATTTTACTTTAATTCTTTTTAGCTATCTCAAAAGTTGACATAAAAACTCAGACCATAAGAGAGGGAGCCACAAAAGTTCTAAGGTGCCTAAAACTCAAAGTCCCAGGTTTGGCGTCACTGTGATCCACAAAACTCTTGCCTAATCCTGCCTATGATGACTAAATCTAAAAGTTCCCTAGTCACCTATATTTCTGTCTCTGGTCATGCACATTTCTACTTCCCTCAAGGTGTCCAGACGCTTATCTCCCACCTACTCCCTAAAGTGAGTTGCCTAAGTCACCTGCCACGGCCTGATCTGGTAGGCATATTCAGAGGGTACCTACCAGATTGGGTCCTGTTTAAAATTCAGCTGGAGGAGGAAATGGTGCTGCTCACCATACAGCTTTTAGCCCGGTGATTAGAGCACTCACTTGGGATATGGGAGATGCAGGTTCAATTCTCCCTTCTCTGCCAGACAGGGAGAACGAAATTAAGCAGGAGTCTCCCACCTCTCAGGAGAGTGTTCTAACCACAGGATATTCTGATGGGGGTGTGCCTCCACTGGGGGAAATTATCTTCTGGTTTACAGCCTATATATGCCTTTGCTGTGGTATGCAGGTGTTATAGCAGGAGAGAGAATGACTAGTTTTGACTATTCCTGGCTACTGGAAGGCCCTTTTAGCTATGTCCAACCTGGGATAAATAGGTTTGAGCCTGCTCTAAATTACACCAGGACCTCAAACACCCACCAACCAATCCCAGAATTAGAAAGCCTTATTAGTGGCATAAAAGCCAACTTTGCCCTTTACCCACCTCCCTGGTCCTGTGCTAAGTGCAGCTTAGATGAACTAGAGAATCTGGATAACAAAATGGGCTATACTTTAAAAAAATGTTCATTATGTTAATATGCAACTCTTAATTGTTAAACTCATGAACCCTGATTGTCAAAAAAGTGGGTTTGATTCTTACAAACTCCCTAGACATTAAAAATCAGCTGGCTGTGTTCAGACCAATTGCCATCTGCTTGACATTTCTTGCTTGTCATGTTGTTGCAAGACATTTAATGAAAACTGGAAAGGTGGTCTGGTAAATGCATAGTACAGTATACAGAAAACTGTCTCTCTTTTATCATCTGCAATGATCACCACCCAATGACAGTAGGTCATTATGTTGTCTTTATTTGCTTAAATATATACATATGACAGCATGTGTCTTAAATCAGAAAGACCAGGAATATGATAGTCTCAAACTCTTCCGTATTATTGACATTTAACAAGCAGACAGTCAGCCAGAATACACTACCCAGTGTGTGTTTATGTGTGTGTGTAGGTTGGGGGGGGATGACATTCAGAGAGATGTCCTTCATTTTAGATGTGAATATAATTCCATCCCAAACAAGTCATGTACATCAGAAACACTATGTCAAGGAATTTGATTTGGGTATATAAGAAACATTATGAGCCTGAACCAATGAAGTCATTGAGGGAAGACTCCCTTTAATTTCAATGGGCTTTGGATCAAACCCTGAATATTTTTGTGTACTACACCTGTATAAGGACTAAACTCAGCTTTTAGAAAAGCAGGCATCTGACTTCATATTGGTCATAAGTGGATAAGTTATTAACCTATAGATAACTTACAGAGATGGGTTAACCTTTGCCACAAATAAAGCAACCAGCTGAGGAAGAAATTAACAATTTTCATGGTTTACAACATTTTGGGTGGATGTCTACTTTGTGACTATGGGGCATGTAGCACACAAGGAGGCCTTGTCATCATGTGATTGCAGCTGGTAAACTTTTTTGCTCTTTCATTATTTCTATTTTTAATAGCTCTGAGCTATAATTCATTGTTGAGGCTGATTTGGCAGATCTTCCAAATATGTTCAGAAACAACAGTGCTTTACATTATGCCTGCTGAACTGTGGAGTATGCAAAATTACTGTTACCTGCAAGAAAGTTATTAAGATAGATAGAAAGGCAAAGATGTGGAAGGATAAAAGCATGCATAGTACTACAGTTTATCTTTTCAGAGATAAAGAGGAAGTACTGTTACTAAAGTTTCACCCATTTTACACTATTTCTTTATAATAAAATATGGAACTTGTATTGTGTCTGCTGTACCCTGTATTAATCATCTAGGGTAAAATTTACACCTGTGCAGATGTGTGCACAGGTATGAAGTCATCTGCAGATGACTTAAGTGTTGCATGGATCTTATACAGGTCCTCTGTATAGGGTTGAATTGCATCACTAATGAATATTTCAACAGCAGAAAGGAAATCTGCTGTTTTGGGCCCCTTGACATTGTTTGCCAGATAAACACCAGAAAACCTTGCCTTGCGTTATATATGAGTTAAAAATAGATACCTGTGAACCACATATTTCAAACAGTGTGTCATGCAAATCTCGTTGGGGTTATCAACACCTATGTCTTCAGTATAAAAAATGGGAACTAATGTATATAGCTTGCACTGACAGTATAAGGAATCAACCAGACAGGATAACACCATGATGATGGTGTACCTTAAATTCTAAGAATCTACCAATCTCTGTGTTTTTTTGCTTTTTGGGTGGGGGAGAGGGAGGTTTTGTTGGCTTTTTGGGGGGGGAAAGGGGAAGTGTTGCCATGAAGGAATTATAGGAACATTGTTACTTGTTATATTTTCCCCCATGCAACTAATGAAAACAAATAATGTTATGTTTGTCCAGGAAGCACTCCCAATTTCCCCTAATTCCATTGTGACTAGTTAGTTAGCATACTGAAAACCTCATTCAAATAAGCCTGGCTATAGTTAAGCACCTCAGAGAATGGAAAAATAATGTCCAAGTCCATTAGGCACCTTGATCTGGAACGTTATTTTTATTGTAAATTTCATGATATGACAGCCCCACTGAGAAGCAACATCCTGTTTTAAAGGAATCCTGTGGGTAGCATTAATGATACTGTAGTTGAATTTCGCAGCTGCTTATAATGAAACATTGGGCAATGCTATACTTTCTGCTATGATTATATTTAAACTGCAAAACATTTATATTTACCCTTTCTCAAGGAAATTAAATGACAACCTTGATCTTTAATGAGGTACTCAGAGAAAGCATTTCATAAATATTCAGTTTATGTCTCAGGAGATCAGTATATGGATAATAGAGCCATTTTCCTCTAGGTCACCACTGAAATAGATTCAGGTTGGTAGGAACTGAAAGTCATTCCCATCTGATGGGTGTTTGGTGTGCTTTGTGAAATAAGGTGATTGTCTCAGACCAAGTCCTACTGGACATGTGTTCTGATCATAAATATAATACAAAAGTGGAAGTCACTGACCATTTCAGCAGAAGCAAACAAAAATAAACTAACTGTTCTCTCCCACAAATGGTGGCTCCAGGCCAGGGTGGGTATATTTGTGGGTCATAGTGACAAAGGTCAAATCACCAGAGGGGTAAACCTTGCCAAGAGTCTACTCTTTTCTTGCTTTACCTTTTATTCCCTGTGGACTTCTTCATTTTTCTTCATCCATTATGAAGACAATGGAAAATCAGGTCACTCTGTGGGAAAGCAGGGAGTTCAGTCTGAGAGGAATGAGAAAGGAAGAGAGGAAAAAGAAGAAAAAAAAGGACCTTTTCCATCATAAAACAAGACTCTTAAGTCCTTCCTTTTTCTTTCTTTTATGTATTTCATTGACTTTAATTAACTTCCCCTATAAATGTGTGAGATTGGTGATGTTGTTTTAAATAAGTAGTGTGCTCACCAGGTGATTTATCAAAGCATCTATATATCTATATTTCCTTGTGATGCTCAAATTTCATTTTCAAAGGGTTTCCATCTGCCATACAACTTGTACCTTATTTGATTAATTATCAAATTAAAATGTATAATTACCAAGAACAATCTGTTCTTTCCCTCATTATGTAGAGCAGACGCAATACTGTCATTAAAAGGCACAGAAGTATTGAAAGTTATTCATTCAATTGTATTTAATATACACCAACATTTAAATGCACTTGTTGTTAACCCTGACCCTGTTTATACTGAGCCAGAAATTCCTGTCTCATACTGTTTTCTATATATTCTGTCACAGTAATTTTTATAATGTTTCAAAGAAATTTGTTTGATTCCCTGCTTCATCAAAACTGTGGGACACAGGGTCAAATACAGCACTACTCTAGTTCTCATATGGCAGACCACTGTATGATCAAAACAAATGCTTCCTAGGAGACTTTGTCTGCAGAGACAAAATAAAATGCCCATTGTACTCGTTTTCATGAAAAATCAGAGTTTGTTTACTGTACCATCTTAAATATCCGTTCTTGCATGGAAATTGCATGATTTGTATATATCATAGCAACAATTGTTGGTCATGGGAGTTTTGTCATTGGGAGCAGGTTTGGGCCCTGTATTTGGGTTAAATCCTGATTCCTTTGTTCTGTGGGTATGGAACATTCAAACCTCCATGATTCCAGCACAAATCATCTAGAAAAGTACCCAAAAGGGGTAGCTTGGATTCCACAGGCACCATGAAGCCAGAATAGCCACCTGCTGTCTCACATTCCCATTGTAAGAGGGAGTTTGAGAGGGAGAAGGCAAACTCTGGCTACACTCTTCTGATCCTCAGCCATCAGAGAGGTCCCTAAGAGCCTGTGGGCTGCTGTATGTTACGCTGTAGGCTGAAATGGCCCCAGGGTTGGAGAAATGGAAAGGTGGTTCTAAGCTAGACTGCAGCTCGGATTCTGACAGTTTTTAGGCCTTCATTTAAAATAAAATGTTATTACATTCCCTTATATGATGAAACCATTATTTCTTTGGGATATAGTATCCAATAAAATGTAGCATTAATAGGAGGTATAGTAGACCTTCACCATAAAAATAAGACAGCAGAATGTAAAAACACAGTATAGATAAAGAAATATATAATTTTAACTGATAGGTATGGTTTGGTATATCAATATCTGCCTGTCAGTCTATTTTCTGTGTTTATTATGTATATTACAGATATATTATACTATCAGCAACACACTGCATGCTCTATTTCTGATTGTCCTTGTAAATGATGGAAACATGTAACATGACTTATTTCAAAATAGGCTCTCAATGTTTTGCCTTATATAAAACTGAGGTTCATTGCTGCTGAATAGCTTTAATTTTAACAATACTCATTTAGGCAGGATCTTGCTAAAGGAATTCCTTATGTTCTGATACTCTGAGAAGCCTCTCCAGAATTTTCTCAGGAATTACAGAGTTCCCAGTTCATTCATACAGAGATGCAATATTATTTATACCTGCAATTAGGAACACTTTGTGGGAAAATTGGTAGGCAAGAGCCCCTGTTTTGGAAGTTGCATTTATTCCTTATGCATGAACTGATTTTTTTTTTAAACTGAAACAAAAATTAAAAACCCCTGCTGACAAAGCCTGCCTTCATGTGAAAGCAGATGATGCTGTGGGTTCAGTTGTGCTGTGAATTAAGGGGTGGTATGGAACACTAGCACAGCATGCTCTCCTTTTTTGTGGTTGGCTTGCTTTGCCGCCTTAGCACCATAGGGAAATCTCTTCTTTCCACCCACTCATCTATTTTGTGGTTCCTTTCATCCCAGAGTGCATTAGAAAGGAGCAGTGTTTGGGCTAGTGGAAGAATTGCAATTGTCATTAACTCTTGCATAGGAGCATGAGAGAAGAAGGCTCCTTATACATTCTTGCCCCTAGCACACTCATGGAAGCCAACCATAGTCCAGCCTTCATGTCAAGTAATGTTATGCTAATTAAATTACAACAAATATGTTTGTTTTGTAATTAGGGAAAAATTGAATTAGAGTGTTCAAAATAATTTAGAAATCCTTTCAGATGCTACAAGACTAGGACTGTCAAGCTATTAAAAAATTAATCATGTGATAAAACACACTGTTAAACAATAATAGAATACCATTTATTTAAATATTTTGGATGTTTTCTACATTTTCAAATATATTGATTTCAATTACAACACAGAATACAAAGTGTACAGTGCACACTTTATATTTCTTTTTGATTACAAAAGAAATAGTATTTTTCAATTCACCTAATACAAGTACTGTAGTGCAATCTCTTTATCATGAAAGTTGAACATACAAATGTAGAATTATGTAAAAAAAAAAACCCCTGCATTCAAAAATAAAATAAAATAATGTAAAATTTTAGAGCCTGCAAGTCCACTCTGTCCTACTTGTTCAGCCAATTGCTCAGACAAACAAATGTGTTTACATTTGCAGGAGATAATGCTGCCTTCTTCTTGTTTACAATGTCACCAGAAAGTGAGAACAGACATTTGTGTGGCACTTTTGTAGCTGACATTGTATTGTGCTAAAGCTTCATATGTCCCTTCATGGTTCAACCACCATTCCTGGGCACATGTGTCCATGCTAATGACGGGTTCTGCTCAATAACAATCCAAAGCAGAGCGGACGGACGCATGTCTATTTTCATCATCAGAGTCAGATGCCACCAGCAGAAGATTGATTTTCTCTTGTGGTGGCTTGGGTTCTGTAGTTTTTGCATTGGAGTCTTGCTCTTTTAAGACTTCTAAAAGCATGCTTCACACCTCATCTCTCTCAGATTTTGGATGGCACTTCAGATTCTTAAACCTTGGGTCAAGTGCTGTAGCTATTTTTAGAAATCTCACATTGGTACCTCCTTTGTGTTTTGTCAAATCTGCAGTAAAAGTGTTCTTAAAATGAACAATATGTGCTGGGTCATCATCCAAGACAGCTATAACATGAAATACATGGTAAAATACAGGTAAAACAGAGCAGGGGCATACAATTCTCCCCCAAAGAATTCAGTCACAAATGTAATTAATGAATTATTTTTTAATGAGCATCATCAGCATGGAAGCATGTCCTCTGGAATGGTGGCCGAAGCATGAAGGGCATATAAATGTTTAGCATATCTAGCATGTAAATACCTTGCAATGCCAGCTACAAAAGTGCAATGTGACCGTCTGTTCTCACTTTCTGGTAACATTGTAAATAAGAAGTGGGCAGCATTATCTCCTGTAAATGTAAACAAATTTGTTTGTCTTAGCGATTGGCTGAATAAGAAGTAGGACTTAGTGGACTTGTAGGCTCTGAAGTTTTACATTGTTTTGTTTTTGAGTGCAATTATGTAACAAAAAAAAATCTACATTTGTAAGTTGCACTTTCACAGCAAAGAGATTGCACTATAGTACTTATATGAGGAGAACTGAAAAAATACTATTTATTTTATCTTTTTTACAGTGCAAATATTTGTAATAAAAAATAACATACACTTTGATTTCAATTACAACACAGAATACAATATATATGAAAATGTAAAAAAAAAAAAAGCCAAAATATTTAATACATTTCAATTGGTATTCTATTGTTTAATAGTGCAATTAAAACTGTGATTAATCGCAATTAATTTTTTTAATTGTGATTATTTTTTTTTTTAGTTAATCGCATGAGTTAACTGTGATTAATCGATTTCCGTATACAAGACTGAAGGTCTAGGATTATTAGTCCACTGCATATAGCATAACATATGTTGACTGAGTTGCATTATGTGTTCACTGAGGGGAGGCCCTGTGTACACAGTATGAGTGCACTGCCTGTTCAGTGCCCCTGACTCCTGCCACTCCCTTCCCCTCACCACATCAGTTCAGTGGCGTTTGACAACTGCCACATTCAGGAGTAGGAATTAAGCAGGATTTGCCTCTAAATGGAAGAATATAATTAGTAAAAGAATAATCTGAACAGATAAGCCAAGATTTTAGTAAAAAGTTTTCTTAATGTTGCAACAACTGATGAAATCTGGAGTTAGATAGATAGGTGCTCTTTACGAAAATATACCAATTAACAATAAAGACTTTCAGCATACTACAGCATTTGTTATGTAATGTCTTTTATATTCAAGCTATTTCAAAATAATTCTACAAATATCTGAGAAAAATAATGGTAGTGCAATGACTACGTAAACTAATGAAATAGCCATGAAGTACTCAGCAATGGTTTATACTCAGCCGTGGACAGCAGAACCTGTTTCACTGAGGAAAGGAAGACTGTCTCATATTCTGAGATGTTCTAACTTCCACCTGAACAATTTGGGCCATTTTCTGGTTCCACTGAAGTTAGTAAAGTTTTGCCATTGCTTTCATAGGGTCATGATCTCACCCACAAACAGAATTCAAGTCCTGTATACACCAAGGCCAGTACGCGCTACTCTGACATTGTAAAGAGGCCTTAAAGTAAGAGTAAATTATATTTACATCCATTAAGAGGCCATTTTACATTGCCATGAGCATCAGGTCCTACACAGAGTTCATACCAAACTTGTTCTAGGTTTATAGATGTGTATTTTTCTTTGGGTTGGTTTTAATTTTGATAGCTTAGTGATTCACTGATTTCTCCACCAACAGATTCCTGATTTGGAAGTGCTGATGCCACTAAAGAAGCAGTTACACCAGAGGCTAGCCCGTGGATTTTAAATTTGTGTAGAACTTCCTTACAGACTGTAGCGTGAGGGCATTGTAGCTTTACGATTATTTTGGTGTGCAAAATGCCATTGTCACAAATAATGGGTTCGTTCTTTGGTAGCTACATAGAGATTAATTATGAAGAAGATGATTGGTGAGACACGCTTAGAGACTGAATATTAATAATACCATGACCAATATATGCAAAATCACAGAACTAGAGAAACATGATAAGAATAACAGAAGAATCTTCCTCACATATACTTGCACATATACTGTGGGGCTGTGGATTTTCCTTAAAGTGAGAATAAGTGTTAAGATTGTAGTCATCCTTAGGTTTCACTAAGGGTCAGCTTTGATTCCTTTTAATGCAAGTATTCCTTACACCCACCTCATTCTGAGATCATATTTGATTAAACCTTAGTCTCTTGTCGATATTTGCCATTCCTGCTATCCATTTTTGGGGTTCTAATAATTGTCAAATGCATTTGCACAGATATAGCTTCTTTATACAATGTGGTTAATTAAGTTTGGCTAAATAAAGCCTCTGAAGTCTAGACAACTTCTCATAAACTACATATTGATAAAGATTCTAACCCAAGGTTAATTTTTATTAGATCTAATGTTGTTTTATGATAGCTATTACTACCAATAAGCCTCAAGCTAAATGCTTGGCTTGAGACTCACAACAAAGTCCTAGTAAAAATAATCTTTAAGTTTCTTTGCTTGTCCTATTTGTATTATAGTTTTCAATTCATTTGCACTAATTTCACAGGTATCTTAACTATTTCTAAGATATAAAAGATTTTTTACTGGGTCACCTAAGCACAGGTCATGGGTCAAAGATCAACAACATAAATAAAGTCCTGGAGAACTCTCTAATCAGGAAGTTCTTATGTTTATTAAGGTCCCTGCTACAATATGTCCTGGTCCTCTCTGGTAACTGTGTAGGACCAAGAACTCTATAACCACTCCACACAGACTATCTCAAGAACTATTCACCAGGTAGCAGTACAGATGACTCTTTTACCAGATTTATGTATGTTTATAACTATTTTTGTTAATATTGAAATTTTACAAGGCATCAGTATAAGCCATATGATGTAATATACATTTTACTTGTTGTGATGATTTGGAGAATCTGTCTGTTCAACTTATGAAGTCTGGTTGGTATTGTGAGTTGCCCTTATTCAAATGTATGGATCATGATCTGCCTCTGTCTATCCACTGTTAGTGTATTCATCATTGTTGGCAAACCTGTAGGCAAGTCATTCCCAGTCTAGAAACAATGGAGAATAGATAAATTTAAATATTGTACCAAGATTGGTATGCTTAGGTATGCTAAGGAGGCCTGCTGAAGTTGGGAGAAGCCACTTTCTCCAGCTGGTCTGGAGTTTGGACAGTGGGAAAAAAAATTATCAGCAATAAGAAAAAGGAACCACGTGTTCCTGGTGGAACATATAACCTTGAAGGACTCACAATGCTAGACAGGATGCTTGAGCAGGAGATGTGCGGGGTAGGAAGATGGATATGCTTTTATAGTAGGGGAGGCTCAATTTCAAAGCAAGGTGACTGGGGCGGGGAGGGCAGCACTCCATGATTGATAAGACAAAACTTGTGCTGCAGCAGAAAGACTCAGGAGGACTCTTACCACAGCTCAAAGAATATTCTGGAATGGTCAGGAAAACTTAGTCAGGGAATGCATGTAGGGTTCATTATCTTGTGTAGATCTGTGTATTTTTCGTGTGATTAAGTAGCGCAATAGGGACCTCTCGAGGTCCCTTCCAGTCCTAGAGTCTATGAGTCTATGGATAGTGCTTTAGAATCCTGTGCAAAGTCTGTCTTTGGGTTATGTGTTACACTTATCACGTGCTCTTGGAGACTTAACCTATAGAACCAGAACACCCTCACAGCTGGAGATCTGGGAGAGGGTGTGTGTAGATTACAGGGGAATCTGAGGTGTCAGCATTGATAACAGGGACCGGGGAGTTGGATCATGAAATCCCAGCTCTCGGGAGGGGGTTCTATAGAGAGGATCTCCACACCAAGAGTGTGCTTAGGGACCCTAAACCAGAAGCAGTATCTGGATTCTGTTCAGAATCTGGATGCTAAAAGCACATGAGGCCCAGTGATGTGGTCCACTCACAGCAGTCTGGTGAGTGTCTAAGACGGGAAGCTCAGCTAGAGCTGTGATATTTGTCTATCTTCTCTTTTAAAATAACAACAACAACAACAAAAGCAGAGCAGAACTGGGTGATTGATTGAGAGCCACTTGCGGTGCTAACAATTCTCTAATTTTTCCGCCTATCCTTTCCCTGTTTTTGGTTTTCTTCTCTTTTGCAACCCTAGAATTTTGATTTAGGGACTCTTCACACTTTCTCCTTTTGATTGCTTCAGTGTGGCAATATTTTGTATTTTATTATTTGAAAAATCTATTATAAGCTGTTTGGACATTTATATCTTAATTTCAGTTTGATTTTTGCCTTCTGTCTTATCGCATTGTAATCCTGCATCTGAATGTGAAATTCAATAGATAGGTAAGGAGTATCATAAGTAGTTTATAGTTGAATTATTATTAAACACAAACGTGTCCAGCTGGCCTGGATTCTTGATTGACTCTTTGTTTTTCTTTGTCTCTTCTCCACTTCACCATGGAGACAGTTGTCCAATGCTATTTCCAGCTTTTCTGACAGAATCCATTGTATCTCTTTTCAGTCTTTCATTCCTACAGCACAAATAACAAATATTGTATGTAACTACATAGAAAAGTAGTATTAAAAAGGTAATGCAATATTTTTTGGGAGGATTGTTTTTTTAACCTATTTATCATTCAGCTGTCTTGAAACATCTATACACATTCACTGAAAGGTTTGTGAACCGGGGCAGTTTTATCTATTTCTATTGAGGAATCATTGTGGATAATTCAAGAAAAATGTCTATGTAGTGTACTGCAGCAATTACAAAAGCAAATATCACTAGGTTGTTTGGATGTATAAAAAGAGTAAAAAATAACACTGAAAACATTATTATGGCAGAATACTCAGCTACCGTACAGCTTTTCATCAGGAATACTGGGTCCAGATTTTGTCTCCTCCCCCCCCCCACCCTTCTCTCTCTCTCTGATATATAGATATAGATATAGATAGTGTGTGTGATCAATAAAAGTGTGTGTGTGTATGGCCAGTAAAGGTAAAAAAAAATGGAGATTTATTTAATTCATTTTTTTTGAGGGCGGGGGCGTTTTGATGAATTTTCCATTTTAAAAAATATTTGATTTTTTTTTAAATTATTGAAATACTCTGGACATTTTCTAAACAAAAAATCTGCTTTTTGGTTTGAAATGAAACTTTGTTGCAAAATTTAAGTTAATGTTTTGGGGGGAAAAAATCTTTAAAAATAAAAAGGTTGAAATAAAAAATGAAATGTTGAGAAATTATCTGAATAAAACATTTCGGTTATCCCAGTATGATTCTTCCCTCTGCCCTCCACCCCGATTTTCAGTTTGTGGGCATTTTTGAGATTTTGACTTTTCATCCTCATTCAAAATCTTGAGAATTCTCAGCAGATGGGAAAACTATTTTCTGCCCAGTTTTAATTCTCAGCTATGTTGCTAAAATGGACTTCAGATTATCATGAAAAACAGAGGCTTCCATGGAGATGATTTTTGGACATCTATAGATTTGGAGAGCCAGAATATTTGCTCAGTCTACTTGTGGCAAGCTCCTTGTGCCCCACCATATGTTGAGGCATTAAGGCTACGGAAATTTCCATCCAGCTTTGATCTTTCTGTGATTCTTTCTGTGGGAGAGCATAACCTGTGCCATACTCTCTAAAACACTTGAAATAAAATCAGAAGGCCCCACTCCTGCAATCTTAGTTGTAGAAGTAGCTCCATGGAGGTAAATAGAACTACTATGTGAGTAATGATTACAGAGTCAGGCCTAATATAAGGGAGAAATATGGCAAGCAGTAGAGATGTCACAGTGCTACACTGTGCTCTGAGCTCTCTATAAATTTAATGATATAGCACCATGGGAAAATGGAACAGCTCTTGAGAGTTCTTGGAAGCTCATCAACACATAACTGCTTTACAAATGGAAATCCTGAAGTGCCTGCTCAGATTATTTTATTTTTGTGTTTTTGGTAGCGTGGCATTCTCCTTTGATTTGAATGTCTGGAGGCTAATATACAGGAGATGGAAGAGATTTTACTCCATTTCTGCTGTTGTGCTTCTGCAGTATTGTCACTTTAAGAGAAAAAAGTGCTTGGCTAGGATAGTTGTTAAACCCTTGGGGTTTTGCTTGCCTTCCTGATTTGTCCTGATTGCCTGATTTTCTACGTCAGATCCTCATATTCAGGATAATGAAAGGATGTTCATAACAATTACTAAACATGATACTAACTAAAAGCAAAAGAAAGAAAACAAATTTGTTCTCTCCATAACGAAAAGTATCAGAGACAAAGGAGCGAATTTAGAAGGAAGGTCAATTGCCTAGAATCCCATATCTAAAAGTTCTTCCAAAGGCTTAAAGCAATCCCTGCACAAGCAGCCAAAATTGAGTCAGTTCCATTAGAAAATAGAGAGGTAACCTTAGCAACTTTGTTATTTGTTGTTACATCTTTGGAGATTAAAATGGACTTTCTTGCCCCTTGGGTTGCCAGGGTTAGGGAATAAGGTGGAAGTAGATCAAAGAAATTGTCATCTTGGAAAAAACTCATAATGTTCCAAATAAAAAGTGGAAACAATTGGTGCTAGGCTATTTCAGCAGCTCTTACAAAGGAAAATTGTTTTCATAGGAAACTGACAACATAAAAATATGGTGTTAAAATATGAGGCAAGGAGCTGCTGGCTGGAGCAGAAGAGGATGATTCAAATGACTTGGGATTTTTTTTTAATTGAGAAGGCATTTTGTAATTTAAACAAGCAACTGGTGGACAAATCTGGCAGCCATTACATTGCTCTGTCTTCAAAAAATGGTGCACTTTGGAAGAATATTTTAATCATGTAGAAAGGGCAGCCTGTCAATCCTACTTTCATATCGAGCTATTGACAAAGCAGAATGAATAAAAGATGAATCCACTGTGGAATATTTGTTCATGAAAATGATTTGAGTGAGGACAGCAATATTTATTTTTTCCTCATTTCTGGGTCTTCTGCTGCTTTGTCTATTTATTTTCTTATTAAGTGCTGCTAATGCCGCTGGTGATACACTAACATATAGGAAGATTCAGCCTTTCTCCTTGGAAGGTGAGAGTAAAATTCAAGCCCAGACAATGCAGATCAGAAACATGTTTTATGCAGTTAAATTGGAAACAGATTGACCAAAAGTCTTCTTGGAAGGTGTTTGTTTTAAGCAGGGATTTGAAGGTGGAGGAGGAGGAATTCATTAGATGCATGAGAAAAATAAGCCATGTTCATGGATGGCACAGAAAAACATGTGATGCAGGGTGTAGGAGGATGGAAATGGAACAGTTAGGAAGTTGGTTTGAGAAACATTGGCAAAAGGTCCCAAGAATGCCAGAGGATTCAATTTTTTGCTTTTGTCTTATGACATGCAAAGTATCTTCCATTGCTAGAAATGGTTTAACCACCCTTTTTTCCCCCCGAAAGGGAAAAATGTTACATAACATTTGTGTTCCTTGGATTGGGTCCAGTAACTGTGTGTAAATCATGATATTTTCAGAGCCCAAAGGATGTATGTTTTTATACTGGACTTCACTCTATAGATATGAATGTTACATTTCCCCCAGATATCTGTTATAAGATGGACAGTACAAGGCATGTATTAAAAATTAAAGTTTTAAAAATCAAGGACATATTGAAATTGAAAAATGTATTCTTTGTTGTATATAAGTTTATTATTAAAGCCTAAAGAAACAAAGAATGCTAAATCATTCCACATATTATAAGGATTACACATGTTCCTTATCAGTAAAGAATTGTGGGTTTGTACCTTTTGGTGTCACAAAAATCTATCCGAGTACTGTATACATTTTTCTAACTACTTCAGCTTTCAGGATCATAGAATGGTGGTGCATCATATTCAGGTCCATCCAGACATTATCAGCCTGGTTTTGGCTGGTTTTCACAACTGTTTTTGAAAACGAACATAAGGCTTGATTTATAATTACTTCTGAATACGATGCAAGCTGAATGAGATTAGGCAGCAAAACAGTCATTCTTATAGCATTTCCAGACTTCTACATTCTTTTGCTAGAGCAGAAGGGATTCATTTTTTTTCTCACTGAAAAAAATTACTTTCCCAGCTGGCCAAAAAACTGCATGAAGCTCATGCTTTGTGAGATTTGTGCGCCTCACACACACAAAATCCCCCAAACCTAGAGAAGGGTGCTGTATAGCCACCACTTGGCGGCATCTTGTGTCTGGAGTCTCATTTTGGTCCATAGGAAGTCTACAACAATTACTATCTGCCCAGTGGCTATCCAAGAGGCAACCGACTGCAAATACCAGACAGCCAGTGAAGGAGGCTTGAAACATAAACCAATTTATTTAAACCATGGTTTTATGAAACAGTAAAATTTTTGCAGCACTTTGGTGATGATTACATTCGTGAAGTGGTCAAATTAAGGCATAAGTCAATACAGTAGGTCTGGGTTGACATGTGAGGTGGAGAAACAGTCCCATTCTCTCTGTACTATA
Organism: Trachemys scripta elegans; assembly: GCF_013100865.1. Classification (NCBI taxonomy): domain Eukaryota; kingdom Metazoa; phylum Chordata; order Testudines; family Emydidae; genus Trachemys; species Trachemys scripta. Next base: position 73,662,438 of record NC_048298.1, read on the forward strand.
TATAAGACTAAGGTGTTTTATGGTACATAGATGAGGCAGTAGCCTGATGGAGACTTGTGCCTGTCCTTTAGCCCTGGTTATGTTTATAAAGGAATGACCCCACCTTGGCCTATATTAGTACACTATAATTTGAAAAATACGTCAGACTGACTGATGTCAGTAAATCCAGACGAGCTAGGTGTCTGAGGAAGTAAAATGAGAGCCTTATGCTAGTACATCACTTCTGAAAGAAGTGTGAGTAGGTAACCTCAGAAGTCTGAATCAGCACATCAGCCTTAGCTAGATGCATGAGGCATTGACCTCTGAGATTGTTGATAAGCAAATCCTAAATAGATGTGAGGCAGTGTTGCTAAGAAAGTAATCCAGGGATGGATATTTGAGAGAACGTTCTCAGTGGGTATGTTATTACAATGTGAAAATGTATGAAATAATATGAGAAAGCTGGTCTACACCTATGCAAAATTTCTTTTTAATTCAATAAAAAAATGCTATTTTTCCAGAGGGATTTCTGTATTTATAATTACAGAATTTAATATGAAGTTGTAAAATCAGATATAAATTTATACCCCAGTATTTTATGTGGGTTCAAAAATACATATAGGAGGGATATTATCTGTTCTGTAGTCTTTAAGAATAACTTTTATAGGATCATCTTAAATGTCTTTTAGAACCTTGCTGGTTTAATCCTGTTCCCATTCTGTAGGTCTTTTCTTGAAGGTTATTAGTGCTAACAGTAGGAATATGCTTGATCTAATGAGAAAAATGACAGCCTCCCTCTAATAGCTTGTTATGAAACCATCCTAAATAAATTATTGATGGTTATTTTAGAGAAAGATACAAATGTTAGGCAAGCATTGTGATTTAGAGGGAGAGGTGAAAACAAAACTAAAATTATTTTTAGCCTATATTTTTGCAGTAAAAATTTCCTAGTTGCCTATGTTTCAGCCTCCGGGTATGCATATTTCAGCCCCACTCTAAGCATCCAGAAACCTAAGCCTTAGCTCGATGCACAAACTGGGGAATGAGAGGTGTTCCCCTCACTTGCCCGGAGGACCCGATCTGATAAGTTTGCTCAGTGCAGCCCTTTATGCAAATCAGCAGCCTCATGGGATGAGCTACCATATAATGTTTAGTCCAGTGATTAGGTTACTTACTCATCTAAGATATGGGAGACACCTAGTTCAAGTCCCTCTGACGCAGGGAAGGGGATTGGAACAGGACTCTATCACATCTTAGGTGAGTGCCTTTGACACTGTGCTATAGGATATTCTTATGGAGCAGTGGATAGATAATGAAAGAGTCCTTGGGCCAGAGAGAGAGAGAACAAGTATGAGTCCATAGCTTAGCAGTTAAAACATGCACTTGGGAGACCCAGGAACCAGTCCCCCCTTCTCCAATAAACATTTTAATGATTTATCCATAATGGAACAGTTTCAACAAGAGATTTTGAGGGAGGCATCCACATCAAAATATCCCATAGCCCACTGCTTAAGGCACTTACCTGAAAGGTAGCAGATCACTCGTCAAATCCCCTTCAGTCAGAGTTGGCAATTGTAATGGGGGCCTCCGACAGACCAGATGAGTAGGCCAACCACTGTTTCAAAAGTTGGGAGGGGCTCCTCCTCCAGCTTTTTTGCAAAAATGGCCTAGGCACCTATCTCCAAGAAAAGGTTTGCAGCTGAGAATCCCAAACAGAGGGAGGCACCTCCCTCAAGCCCAGATTTAGGCATCTATCTCAAGGAGGGGTTTAGGGTTTAGGACATACCCCTTGCCTGGGCATCTCCAGTTGGCTAGTTTAGTCAGGGAGCTGCCCAGCTTGCTGGCTTTTGTGAATCTGAGTGAATCCATTCTGAGGTGTTTGTTTCCCTTTATTCATTATAAAGGAATCCTCAGGGCCTAAATCAGACTTTGTGAATCCCAGTAATTCTCTAGGTCAGGGATCAGCAACCTTTGGCACGCAGCCCGCCAGGGTAAGGTTTGTTTACCTGCAACGTCTGCAGGTTGGGCTGATTGTGGCTCCCATTGGCCGCGGTTCGCCACTCCAGGCCAATGAGGGCTGCAGGAAGCAGCGCAGGCCAAGGGAATGGCCTGGCCGCTGCTTCCCATTGGCCTGGAGCAGTGAACCATGGCCAGTGAGAGCCGTGATCGGCCGAACCTGCAGATGCAGCAGGTAAAGAAACCGGCCTGGCCTGCCAGGGTGTTTACCAAAGGTTGCCGATACCTGTTCTAGGTGCTTAAAAGTCAGGTGGGATGATGCTAGATTTCTTTGTAAGTCTAGCCCATAGTGTCTGTGTGAACGCAAGTGCAGCCTCTACATCTGACATATGTATTCATAGAATGGTGTTGACTTCGCAAATTTGTTCTATGCAGACTAAACCTTTTCATAATAATTGCTTTGTCTGTGCTTTTATTCTGGAGTCATGCCAATTAAAATCTGAGGAGAACTCTCTTGAAGATGTTGACATTCATGAACTGCTGTCTCTTCTGAATTTAACAGCATGATCCTGTTTTTATTTGGTGTCCTGGTGCCAGCTGTCTTTCAGTTTCAGCAATGTGGCAATATTCCATATGTCTATAATCAACTGGGCTTTAGGCAAGTTTTGAGAGGGAAAATATGGAAGGTGTGTGTGTGTCCATGTGTTTATATTCCTTTCCACCATAACATTTAAATTCTTCCCATATTTATGATTATAAATTTAGCATTATTTATGGTATTAATTTGTATATAGACCAGATCCTCAGCTGGTGGATATTGTCATAGCTCCATGGAGCTCAATGGAGTTATGCTGATTTAAACCTACTGAGGACCTGGCTCATTTATTTTTATTTAATGTTAAATTGCTCTTTCATATTTATTCTCTGTAGAGGGTTACTGGCCTTTGCATATACTTCATGGAATCATTTCCAAGGCCCACAGCTGGTAAGAGCCCCTTAAAGTAGTCAGGCTGATTTTTCCTTGCCTGAAGAATTATTAAATATATTATTTAACATTAATTCTCTTTGTTCAGTATGAGTGGATTTTGTCTCCTCCACAGGGCTATGAAAAGAAAGTGCTAATTATTTGAATATCCACATTTGTGGATGATTCTGTACTATAACTGAATTATCTTCCATCTAATTATCCTCAGTTGTTAGATCTTAGCAAAATCAACAGTTGGTTGTTTGACATGCGGTTCTTGTCAAATATTGGGTTTTAAGATTTTTGTTACATGAGGTATTTCACTTGTCAACGTTGTAAAAAAAGAAATAAAAAACACCTACTGTTTGCTGACTGGAACTGCAAAACCAGGAAGTCAAATCTACATTCAGTACAATTGTGGTGGTGGTGGTAATGTATCAGATTTGAATTCCTCATCTGAACCTAACCTGTAAATTCCTGGTCAGATCCAGAAGGGTTTCATTACAGTTCCACTATCAACTGCATGAGAATAATGGATCTAATATGAGATGTTCTCCATTTAGGCCTAAAATCCTACAAAAAGAGTTCACAAGATTTTGATGCCATCAACAGTGAACACTGTGCTAAACTTACCATAATATGAACAATGATCCAAATGCATCCTCACTTCAGCCTACCTTGACTAGTAACGTGGATCATAGCACATCTTTGTGCATTTTAGTGAGGGAGTGACAGTAAAATAGGCAATAGAGGCAAACCAGTTATCGACAAAGCAGTAGTTAAATAATCTAATCATTGTTTTCCAACACACTCATAAAACAGATTGTTTCATTTTGTTTTACAAATTTTAATCAGATTGCTGGTGATTAAAGCATAAGCAAAGATGACAGATGTGCTCTGGTTGTGTTTATCCATCATTTCATCTTGGTTCATAATAACAATGAGCCAAATTAAATAAAACTCTGGCTCACACTATGTGGAAACTGATGCTAAGTTGAGCAAACCTTCTCCTCCCCCCTATTCCGATCAAATTGTTGGTCTTGCATAAGTTTCCTCAGTGCAGAAACCAGATGGAGTTTTCATTGACTCTAACCTGGAGATGTTATCTTTATTAGATTTGTTGCAATCATACTGTTATCATTTCATAAATTCTGTAGCTAACAATAGAAGCCTGCTTTCCCACTGTTTCCTATTTAAGAATCTACACACTCCTGAACAACAATATATCCTCATCAAATGGAGACCCAATGCTGACCCCTTTTGAAATTGTATAAACAGACAGATTTTGTTTTAAAAAATAGTCAGTAGGGAAAACATTTTAGACAATTTTGATGTAAGCGAAATATCAAATGTCTCGGTCACTGGCTCTGTAATACCAACATTTCTGTACAATTGATTTCTCCTCTGTAAATAGTTTGTTAGAGTGAACTTTTAATGTCCCATTTTCCTCTCAAATATCAAAGAAATATAGCTTTCAAAAGCATGTACAATAAAACATGCATGTGAATTCCACCATAACTATGAAATGACTAAAGTACAAAAGAGATGCTTCTGAAGACAAAGTTGGATGGAATTCTTAAAATACATGATTTAAGGAGTAAAGGATAAAAATCACATGTAGTACAAATGATTTCAAAGACAAATGAGCCAGGATGTTCTTTATGTGGAAGAAGCCACATCACTGGGGATTTATGGCAGGAATTTCATACCTGCCGAAAAAAGATATCTTTTGGTTTCATTTACTAAAATTTGTCTCTTCAAGGGCAGAAGTAACATTTGATGGGTCTCAGTGTGCACAAGAGCTCTGTGCTTAGTAGATAAGATTCAGAAATAATTAGCATGATATTATTCCTTTGTTATCAGCAGGATGATCGAGGAAAAAATATTAGATCTATTCCTGGAGTCACAGTAACATCAAGGGATATTGGCTGTCTCAGTCAGTACTGGATTTTGGAGTGGGAATGGGAATGTTGGGGACAGCTGTGGAGTGGTGCTTCAGGGCTTCCCAGCCAAAATCAGAGCCCTCCCATATTTGAAGGGTTGCTAGCGATCTTACCCTTAGAGGCAATGGGTATGTCTGCACTTGGAGCTAGGGGTAGGGATTCCCAGATGAAGGAGACATACCCCTGTTACCTCTTAGCAAACTAGCATGCTAAAAATAGAATGTAGCCATGGCAGCATGAGAGGCAGGAAAGGCTAACCATTAGAGTACATGCCAATTAGAGACCATAGGCACATACTCAGATGGCTAGTCTCTTCCACCATTCATGCTGCCGTGGACACACTCTACTTTTAGCATGCCGATTGGATGAGACTTGCGTGAGTATATCTCCTTGAGCGAGGCATCACACCCTGAGCTCCCAGGGTAGACATTTCCTAAGGAGTATTGTGAATCTTCTGGGGGTGTCTGGACACCACCTATGTAAAGCAGTGGATAGAGGTAGTAGTCTGTTTCTATTCTGCAAAAGTCACTGCTGAACACTTGCTGCATGCTCTAGGAGATAAGCACACCTCATTTCTGCATCACACCTAGTACTCCAGTACTGCATATAGCACCACGTCTCCTGGTTCCTTCCTTTTAGAAAGGTTCTTCACTCTCCCTTCCCACCCATTTCTTCAGTCACACTCCAGCTATGCATCTTGATATTCTTCTAGCTTCCAACCTCTCTGTGCTATGCTTGACCATGCTTCTCTCCTCCTCCTTCTACTGCTTAGCTATGCTACATAGAGCATTAGAGAAAGGGTTTTTAGCAAGAACTATGTGCTGGTCACATTACTGGTCCCATTGTAGCACTTTTTCATTGGGGTGTCATTCTACAAAATTTCTCAAGAGAGTATTATCCACTGCTCCAACTTTCTTGCCCTTGGAGCTCTTCAGTCAATGTTGCCTTGACTTCAAGGCATGCTCAATATGTGAGCTGACTAAAAATAGAAATTTCTATCCTGTGGAAAATCTGATATTTCAAGACCTCAAGCTGGGACAAAAGTTGAAATATCCAAAATGTTTATGGGAAAAAATTCTGAAAATGTTCAGTTCAGAAATGATGAAGCACTTCAGCACTCCAGAATCACCTCTTTTTAAAGTCAGTTAAACATTAAGCTGCATTTTCCTGTTGTGGAGCGTTACCTCATGAGCAATGTAATTCAGGTTACCTGATGATCCATTCTCCTATATAGACTAGACTCCCTTGCTGGACTACATGTCCCCTGATGCACCTACAATCATATGATTGCATGACATTCAGTCATAGAAAAGACTGTGTGACATCAAGGGACATGTAGTCCATCTGGAAGCCCATGTAGGAGAGAATGGAACCCTGAACTACATCTCAGTTGAGGCAATGAGCCACAGAAGGGAAATGCAGTTTAGTTTTGAACTGACCTGAAATGAAACATTTTTGAGTCAAGTATCAGGGGGTAGCCGAGTTAGTCTGTGTCTACAAAAACAACAAGGAGTCTGGTGGCACCTTAAAGACTAACAGATTTATTTGGGCATAAGCTTTTGTGGGTAAAAACCTCACTTCTTCAGATGCATAGGAAGAAGTGAGGTTTTTACCCACAAAAGCTTATGCCCAAATAAATCTGTTAGTCTTTAAGGTGCCACCAGACTCCTTGTTATTTTGAGTCAGTTCAAAAAAACAGAAATATTTCAATTTGGGTTCAGCCAATCCAACTCAAATATAAAATACGATTTTCATAACAGAAAAACGGGAGCAAAATGGTAACTCAATTTTCCCATTAAAATTTTAAAGAAGCTTCATTTATTGGCAAAAAATCATTCCAATAGAAAATTCCCAACGTGCTCTACTTGGCACTCTAACAGTCTGAAGGCTGTGGGAGCTGCTGTGGCTACTGGGTGATATATTATTAAGCCTCTATGAGTCTTAATTTTGATAGAGTGTACTGATTTTGCAAACTTTGCCAATAACACTATGCCCTCTTGAAAGGGCTCATCTATCTTGGGGTTAATGATTTGGTTGTGAACAAATGGGATGAGTTACGCATCCTAGTGAAGTAAGATCAGACTACAGTAAATAAGAGCTTGTCTATATGTAGTGTGTTAGGCTGCACCAAAGGGGTGTAAATTTTAGTCTGCACTAATGTACTGTGCACTAACATGGGTAGGATTGGATATGAAAGGACAATAATAGGGATTTTCACACACTCAGATGGTGCACAAACACTGAAGCACAAGGCAAGTCTGAGAGCTTTGGTGCATGTACAACTCTAATTTGGGAGTAAATATTTTCAGTTTAGACATACTATCCTGGATCAAATATTGAGGACCTACCAGTGCTTGAAAACTGTCTTAATAATCTCTTTTGATTGAGTAGGGGAATGTGCTGACCAATGCCTTCTCTGTTTTTACATGCTTGTCTAGTAAACTATTATATTTCTATTTGTCTTCTAGCTTCTAAAATAACATCACTGTCAGTTATGCCTCCTCTCCAAGAACTTTTCAACAAGCCCATCCTTTATTATATGACTGTTGCTATCATCACTGAATATTCTTTTAATCCTTCGAAACTGACTATGCAAATAATTCTTTTTAATTCATTGCAGATGGTGGCTTTTAGCCTTCAATAGACATTATAATCTGTTAGTTTTCTATATAAAGATATTTCAAATGTGCCATTAAATATATTAAAAATCTATAATAGTAAACCCCTAGTAGATTTCATTAAGCAGTAAATCTAAGCATTTCCTGTTTTTTATTTTTAGAATTTTGTGAATTTCTCCAAGGCTTCCCCATATCCTGACCGGATCATAAAAAGTGGTATTGAGCTGTTACACGTCCCTTTCCCCCTTGTGTAAGTTTTGGGTAATATAAAAATTGAGAGAATTTGGGAGGGATTGAAAAGTGGAAGAGAGACAGGATGTGGTTGAGGGAGGAAGAGAGTATGGGGGAGAGAAAGAGAGAGAGAGAGCAGAAGAGTGTGTGTGTGTGTGTGTGTGTGTGTGTGTGTGTGTGTGTGTGTGTGAGAGAGAGAGAGAGTGAGTTTTTATAAAAATATGTGGAAGTGAGAGAGTGGAGGGGGATGAATGAGGAGGTAGACAGTGTATGAGGAAAAAAGATGGGAAACTTAAGCTTTAATTAAAATTGAGATCTCACAGTCATTTTTTACTCATAGAAAAGTAAATGAGAGGGAACATTGGTTGGGGCGGGGGCATGTCCCCATATAATTTGGCCGTTCAAATGACGACGTAATTTCCCTTTTTCTTCAGGTGCATAATTTCAGTATTTTCCTCTTACTGCTTCTACACTAGATATTTTCTCCTGGCTTTTGACAAGTTTTGACAATGTTTGACTGCTCCATGGGGCAGAAAGATGTGTGGAGGCAGGGCCGGCTCTGGCTTTTTTGCCGCCCCAGGCAAAAAAGCCTCCGGCCGCCCCCCCGCCCCAGCGCAGCAGAGGAGGGCGCGGCGGGGAGGGCGGCCGGAGCCCCGGGGGGAGGGCGGCGAGCCCCGGCCGGGGCTCTGCTCTCTCCGGCAGCGGGGGGGAGGGCGCCAGAGGGGGAGGGCGGCCGGAGCCCTGGGAGGAGGGAGGAGTGCCCGGTCGGGGCTCCGCTCTCCCCGGCAGCCAGAGCACCGGGGGAAGGGTGGCGAGCCCTGGCCAGGGGGAGGGCGGAGTACCCGGTCGGGGCTCCGCTCTCCCTGGTGGCCAGAGCGCCGGGGGGAGGGCGGCGAGCCCGGCCCTGACCCCGGTCTCCCCAGCGGCCAGAGCCGGAGCACCGCACCGTGCCGCCCCCCTCCAGGTGCCGCCCCAAGCACAAGCTTGGTGGGCTGGTGCCTGGAGCCGGCCCTTTGTGGAGGATTGGGGTCTGTGCTGGTGGTGAAATGGGTGGTGGTCAGACGGATCAAGAGTCAGCAAGGAGCATGGAGAGATTTCTATTAGGAGGTACTTGGCCATTGCACAACCATGGATACTTTCTGGTATAAGACTCATTTTATCCTCCATTACTGGCTTGACACAGACTCCCAGTACACTGCATTCCCTATCCATTGCCTCTTTAAGGCTCCTTTCAACAAAGCACTTAAACACTTGCTTAAGTTTAAGCAAGTCTTTAAGTACATCCATATTTAGCAAACCATGTGCTTATGTCTCATGTGACTTAAGTATGAGGTTAAATCTAAGCATCCGTTTAAGTGGTTAGCTGAACCCAGGCCTAAGTATATAAATCTAGGGTGTCTGCCATATAGTTGACATCTAACGTTTAGCATAAGATATGGGGTCCTAGATATGGACATTTCAATTTTGGCTCATTTTTAAAAAATAGAAATAGAAAAAAAGGTTAACTAGAATTTACAGGATAAGGCAGTCTTATTTTCTTCTGTATTCTGACTAACCACATTTCTAATATAAATAAGGAAGTAGTAGTTACATTTGAAAATATTAAAAGGGAATAAAAATTGTGTGTATATATAATTGTCCCCCTTTTTACAACACTTTGTATGTTACACACCTGCTTAGGTGTGGAAGGGACCATGTCTATGTCTGTTTGTTCAGCATCTATCACAGTGGGGCCCCTGTTCTGATCAGCGAATGTGAGGGCCACCACAATGTAAATATTTAACACAATTTAAATAATGGGAACTAAAATGCACCAGTACTAAAAAGACAGGCATTTATACTATTCTACAAATTAGCTGGTAATGATTTTAGATTTACCCTCCCAGGAAGAGTGGGGTGGGGTGGGGAGAATAAGGGAACAATTTTGATATAAAATAAGTAGACATAAAATGTGGTTGGAAGGACAGAAACAGAAGATAATCATTTAACTTTGACCAGGAGACCTACAAAAAATACCCATCCCAAAATTCCTAGTAATTTGTGTATATGTGTGTACATAATGAGGCATTACTATTCCAGAAGAGAATAAGAAATAGCTCACAGTATCTGCATAAGAAAGAAAAAAAAACCAATTTTGAAATATCTTTATTTGAAAGATGACAGTAATGTTTATGAAAGGCTTTTCTAGATGCAAACCATCTGGTTACTGAAAGAATTCAGATGTCATTTTTTTGAGCGCAGAATTAACTGCATAGCTTTGTTCACTATTGATAATAAGAGCAGTCCCCCAGGTATGATGTTGAAAATATACCTCTATTTCTTGCAGTTATTGATCTTTAATATATAGATAGCTCTTTATATAGATAGATAGATATAGAGAGAGATCTTATATGTATACACACACCAATTCAGGTCAGTGAAACTGTTGTGCATATGTATGTGTACACACACACCATTTTAATATCATTTGTCCAAAATGAAGTCCTCTCTAAGAAATGCAAAATAAACTGGAATGAGTAGAGAAAGTTCAGACAGATCTCTTTTTTATAAGATCCTTGATATAAAGTCAAATTCTATGCTGTTCAGGTCCCGATCTTGTACAGCATAGTCCACTCACATGGATCACTAACTTTAGTGGGACACTACACAACCAAAAAAGCCTGCCTTACAGTTTGCTTTACAAGATCGGCAGTTTACACTGATGTGAAGCCAAAGTAACATAGTGAGATTCACTGGAGATGATCCAGAGTTACACCAGTTTAACTGACTGCAGAATTTGGCATATTAAATATATGATTCTGAGGATAATTGAATCGCATCCCAGCATATTATAGCAGCTAGTATTTAAAAGAATTCCAGCATAGTTCATCTTTCCTTAATAAAATTGATTCATATACTTGAAGCCCAAGCCAGAACTGTTAGAGAAACTAATCTGCAGATAAATCTCACATTTAAGGACAGAGCCGACCCTTGGATGCACACATGCAGCTTTCATTATGTTAATGGGAGCCACACTTGCACATCCAAGAGCAAAATTTGTTCTTTAGCAAAACTATGTAAGATAAACAGATAGTAAAGTTCATCAATGCAGTAAGGGGACCTAATTGAAAAAGAGGAAATACCACTGGGGGATATCTTCAAACACTGGGGAAGGAGCTTTTACAAATAATAAAAATAAGTCAGTGACTTACAAAGCCTAAATATTTTCAGGTGTAATTTGCATTCTCCTTCCACTGTCAAAATAAACAGTTTAAAAATATATATATATTTTTATTTAGAGGAAGCAAGGTAGAGCAACGTGTTTTATTTTTAAAGAGGTATCCTCAAAAATACACAGGATCATCAAAAGATGCAGGTAATGGCCAACGTTTGCCTGTTCAGCAGAGAATGAAGGGCAAATACTAAGGCCTGTATAGAGATAATTTTTGATGGCTCACTCAGGTATTGGGGGGATTCACTCAGTATATGAGAGGTTGGAATGTCTCTCTGAGACTGTTTGAGCCCCAAGAGCAGCAAAGCTCAGGCAGATGTGATTGTTTCTTTATGACTTACACTGCCTATAAGTACAAACAAAAGCAAGATGATAAGATTAAAATAATAGTGTGTGTGTATATATATTTTTTATGTCTGGAGCAGGATGGGAATATTTCCTGCTTTATACTCAAAATTGAGCAGTGCTGATCTGAACATCCCTAGGAGAGGTCTAGGGTCATAGTACCACAGGGAAGCACAAGTGGAAAGGAGCAAGGCCAGGCCTAGATCAAATGGCACCCCAGGCCAGGAGCGTCTCTGGTGCCCTCCAAATTTGTTAAACTTTTTACTACCTTATTTTTATTGCATTTGTAGCCCATTTTCACAACTCATGCAAGATTTATCATTGTCATATAAAACAATATATTTGCATGCTAGGATCTGTACATCTGTATTTATTCATGCCATATGTAAACAAATAGAAAAAAATGTTTCTTCTAAGCTTATAGAAACTTTTTAATTTTAAGAATAACTGAAATGTATTAACAACAAGGTATTGAACTGTGCACCAACACTGGGTGGACCAGTATTAAATAGTGCTACAGTAGGTGACAGTCTTAGAATGTTAACCCTAGTCCTTTAGTTCAAAAGGTTGCTTTTCTCACCTTTTCCCTTGCATACTGAAGCACAGCATCAGTGAGGTCCAAAGACTGGCCTATGGTATTTTCAAGCAATAAAATAGCAAGCGATGTCAGTCTTTCATCAGCCATAGTTGATCAAAGATATGTTTTATTGAGCCTGAGCTTTGAAAAGCTGTGCTCACCACATGCAACTGTGACTGACAGCATGAACAGAATCCTCAAAGCTATCCACACATTAGGAAAAGTGTCCTTCAGCTCTGCATCATGAATGAATTGGAGGACTTGGAGTGAAAAATGCTGCCCATGTTGCAAAATGTGATGGTTATTGTCCAATTCAACATAGAGGTCTTTATCATTGATGCCTGAACATTCCCCATGTGTCAGCCTCTGGTGAAGGTCCATGCAGTTGTTCAAGAATGTTTTCCCGTCCTCCAGAAGCTTACTAAGGTCATGTAAAACCCTCCAGGTCTTTTCACAGTGCTTCATTTGTCCAAACCTTTCTTTGTTTGACACTCGAGTAGTGTCAAAAAATGAGCAAAAAAACTTACTCTTGAATTTTTCTTCTGAGCTTCCCCTCACCTCATCTCCACCCTCGTAACCAAACTGTCTCTTCTTCCAATGAATATGAGTTTCCTTGAAGACATGCTCAACTGCTATGTTTTCTGCCATTTCTTTGGCAATGGAATCTTCAAATCCATTGTCTCTTTAGGCCACTATGAAATCAAGGTGCATCTTCTCATCGGTCACAATGTCCATTGACTGAGTTTGTAATACCCTGGTTACAATGTTTATTTGGAACAGGATATTGTGCCAAACCATAACTGAGATCACAAATTTGAAGTCAGTGATCTGGTTTGCCAGGCTTTGCTCCTTATGTCAGATTCTGGTCTCGGCTTTACTTGACTGTGCCAGTTCCATCAGGGCATTGTAAACCTCAGTCACTTGGTACCTCACTGGCCTTATGCTGTCAATGTGGCTTTCCCAGTGAGTGTCACTTAGTGACTTCATGGTCAGATTTGTAACATTGTCCAGGAGGATCTTCCACCTGATAGCTGAGGCTGAAAACAGGATGTATACTCTTTGCAGTACTCCTAAGAGAGATACTGAATCTAAAGAAGATGACACTGCATCTGACAAAACCAGGTTGAGGGAATGGCAGCCACAAGTTTGGAGAAAGTTCTTGGATTCAGTACAAGGATCCTTGTCTAGACACCACACCTGGACACCATAAGGTCAATCAATTAATTTTGAATTGTTTTGTTGCAGTAATGGTCCATAGCTTCTTTATGAACTACTTGACGTAGGTGCTCACACATGACATCATCATATTTCCCAAGGAGCTCTACCAAACCAAGGAAAGTACCGGTATGTTCAAGGAACAACTTATCTGACAAGCCCTGGAAAGCCAAATTATTCTTTGCAAGGAAGAGAGTAATTGAGATCAGATGCTTGAGCACATTCTTCCAATGCTGGGTTTCTACATGAATAATGTACTGTTTTTCTGCATCTATGAATTCTGCATCTATGACTCAATCTCCATCCATTTGGAGTAGGCCGTAAAATGGCCGAGTGACTTTTCATGTTGTTTCAGAGCCTCAGCTAAGTTATGCCAATAATTGTACCTGGAAAGTGCAAGCAACGATTTGGCATTCTTGCCAAATATTTTGCAACAAAAACAGATTTTGTCAGTTGATTTTTGAGTAAACTAGCCAACATCAATTCAGTTTCTCACCAGTCTTGAGCACTCTTTTCCAGTATGACTTTGAGAAGTGTTGGTTCTGTTGCTTTATTAGAAATGTCATATCCTCAATTTTGCCTGGCCCATTCAAAATTGTATGATCAATATCGCCAGAGTTTAGGATTGTCGGCCATAAAGCAGGATCTGATGTATCCATTTGTGGTGTGCGATTTTTCTCACTGCTGTTTCTGTCATCATACGAGGCTGATTCTTCTTTATAGTTTCTCTCCCTTTCATGTAAACTAGATTTTTCTTTGTCATTTCTATCCTTTTCATGTGAGCAACAGTCTTCTTTATCATCACTCTCCTTTACACCAGAAAACTGAATGATTCTCCATCACTTTCCTCACATTTCCATTCCTTATCTTCAGGTAAATCTGCTAATTCCTTAGTAAAAGGACTTCCATTATTTATGTTTTGCTCCTCAATTTCTTCTGCACTGGGATGATCACTGCTGCCTAAAGCCTGACCTGTGGTGTTCTGTTTCAGATATTTTCCCATCAAATTTGGTTCTTGCTCAAAACTAGATTGCAATTCAGGTTCTTGCTTCCTATACTGAGCTCCTGAAGGCTCCTCAGGGGCATCTTTTATTTTCTATGGGAAGGGGAAACAGATAGTATTAGGGAAAGTAAAAGTCTATGTTCCACAGTCTTAGAAGTCATCAAACATTACGTGTTAAGCATGGCAAAACAACTAACAGTATTTCTATTATATTGTTGCATAGATAGGGGTTACATAGATATCTGAGGCTACTCATTAAATATTTTCCTTATTAATAACTACTTACACTCTTCAAGTCTTCAAGTACACAAGTACACTTTCACAATTACACAATAAAACAAGGTTCAGAGTATCAGAGCTGGGCTCTCACTTCATTCTTATATCTCACTGACTAACTGGCGACGCCCCACCATTTATATACTCACAAAGGCACGGCTAACAAAATTTTAGGCGGTTCAAGGAAAATTTAGTTCTCAGAATATCTGAAAGGTTCCACAAGATTCTACAAAGGTCCAAAAAATTCTAGGAGGTTAGTGAAAAATGAATCCACATATGGAATACCTGAAACATTTAACTTAACATATTCTATTTTCCATTTTGTGACTAACAAGAAAAATGGCACCCTGAGCCCAGCCCCACCCCCCCAAGTCCACCCTAGGCAGTTGCCTGGGTCAACTGTCCCTAAATCCAGCCCTAGAAAGGAGCATATAGACCTAATGGAAAGTAAAGTAATTTAGGAGTGGGAGGTGTGTCTTGAGACAGTGCTATTAAAAATGGTAGCAGCAGCAATCCCTTCTTGGCCCAAATAGGGAAATTTTTACCTTCCTATACCAGCAGCAACTTCCATACAACTCAGATGACTTTTTCCACCAAACTATAACCTACATGTGCTCTTCATTGTATGTTATGAACTGAAGACAGCAATGCTATATTAATCATGCACAAAATGTGTGGGGATTCAGTGCTGCATGTGGACAGTCTTTCCAGCTATGGCTGCATGGCGTGAGGCAAATGGTTAGAACCACTAGTAGGGGATGATGAGGTGAAGTTCCCAGACTGGTCAGGGAATGAGAACCATATCACTCGCAGGAGGGAGACAGAGCAGGAATTGGGTCTGCCCAGGAGATCTGACATTGAGCCTTCTCCAAGTGGCAAGAGATCTGTCCTCCTCCTTCCACACAATGCCTTGAAGAGGCTCCCAGAAGTTCAAAGCTGGTTAGTCCTAAACTGTAAAACACCTCAGGATTGACCAGTATCCAATGTTAGATAGCTCAATTCTATAGAACATGTTCTACACAAATGTCTTCAATGAATAACAAAGAAGGTACAGTATTTAGACTGAATACTTTTTTTTCTACAGTACATAGTAAATTTAGATTTAGTTGGAATCAAATCTAACAGTACAGTTTTGGGGGTTTTGGGGGTTTTTTTGGTGGTGTTTTTTATTAGCCATCTACTCCCAACAACTAGTTACACTATTTCATTTTAGTCTCTACTTATTTTATATTAAGATCTTGCAGATATCCCTGTCAATGAAGCATACTGACATACTTCCATGAATGGCAGCGTAGTAATGCAAAGAATTAGTAGCAGTATTTTTTCCCAAAGGGTGGTTTTATGAATTCCATGTGGATTCTTCTTCTTAGGGTTTAAAAATTCCTTATCTAACAAGAGAATCTCTAATTCTCAATAAGAAAACCTTTTCACTTCAGAAAAAATATTACAGTTAGCAAGTTTGACTGGGTCCCTAGAGATTCTCTTTTCTGTCTTTCCTTATGCTATGAGTTTTACAGACAGTTACAAAACTCTGAGTGGGTTAGAGAAGGTCATCCAAGTGGTCAAACTTAGTAAATAAAACAAACCTAGCTGTGTAGGACCTGATCTGATGGGAATCCAATACTTGTCCATTTTTACCTCATCCTGTTATATGGTTAGTAAAATCATATGCCTCAACGTCAAGCTGCTGTCCTAGCAGGCACTTTTGGAATTCCAAATCCCCTAAGGTACTCTAACTTCTAACCTCAATATAATAGTTAGTTTCAAACAGTGTGGGAAGTTTGATAAAACCTCTCTTATTTATTTCTCTTTGTTAAACAATTACAAAACCAGGAAGATCTTGTAGCTCAATAATAATTGAATAAAATTCCTATCATTGATTACTTGGGAATGTTAAATTATAAAATTTCAGTCAGTGTAATAGAATTGGTCAAGATGAAATTGTGAAAATCATTCTCAGTTGCTTTTTTAAACTGATAGACATGTCCCAAAATAATGCTGCTTATTTTTAAGGAAATAAACCAAGGTGGGAATGGGACACAGAGAAAGTGTATTCACAATGAAGGGAAAAAACTAAAATACCAAACTCAACAGTTATATATACTAACTTTTCATAATGTCTCATATGAAACATGCTTTGAGAAAGTCTATGACAGGGCATAATGGATTTTGATGTTTTATACACTATTTCCTATTTAAATTCCAGTTCAAAACTTTCCAGTTTAAAACTCTGTGGTTCCTTAGCTACAGATAAGGCCTGCAATTCCAAGAATCACTGCTTATATAGCACAGTGCTGGAGATTTGAACTGAGATAATAAGAACCTTGGCTAGCCAGCTAAGACTTTTGCAGGGTGTTTTATAATATACAATAGTACTAAAATGTGGCATATCTTGGAACACTGGTAAATTGTTTAATCTTTTATATGCATATCTAGTTTCTTAAATTTGTGTTTTGCTGATTTAAGAAACTTAAAAATGTTAGAGCAAGATCTAACCACTGGTGTGAACATCTACTCATATTGCTTGAGCAAGCTATGAATTAGGGTCAGTAGTAGATTTTGTCCTCAGATGCCAAAAAATTAGAGGTGTTTTTTTCTTTGTCACCTGCAGGCATGAAATGTTGCATGCATGTAACTATGGTGATTCAATAAAGAGTGGAAATAATCTGGAAAAAGTGTAGAACTGGGAATTGAGACTGGCAGGCTGCCAACAGACTTCATCTTATTTAGGCAGATCATTTTTATTATTGACCAAAATTATATAGCAATATTTCTCTATAATAGCTATAAATTTAACTAGTTCATCATTTGTAAAAAGCAATAAGTGTACTTATGGTTCAAAGTCTGCAGATTTATTGTGTGATATTTTCAAGGATGGAAGACAAGGAAGATCAATCTCTCCTTCTAAAATGTCATGCTTCCATGTCCTTCAGAATGTGCTCTCTAGAGCTAATGAGATCAGCAGACATTTTGATCTCCTTGCTCATTCACCTTTTGGCCTTTTCAAATATGAAGGGCTAAAGTTTCAGAGTCATGCCAAACAGTCTTTTTTTCCAGTGGTTGGCTGCCATCACTGTGCAGTAATTAAAATGACACAGCTCATTTTATTGGCAAATGTTCACAACTCCTTTGTCAGAGTAACACTTGTCAATTTAGTTTGGTGAGAGTTGTGTTTTAAGACCCAAGGGAAGGGCCTTCACTCAAGCTAGTCTATTGTTTCAGACTTTCAGAGTAAATTCTCTTGCAGATAGCCAGTAACGGGACCTGAAAACATTTAAAAATCAATCTGGATTTATAATTTCATTTTATAAATTACATTACTGTGTACCAGGACAGGTTCAGATAACACAGATAGTGGGATACAGGCATCACACTGACATGCTCCCTCCCTCTCCTCTTTTATTCAGAATATACAAATATATATACTCCTTTTATAGCTATTGCATGATCTAAACACTGTACTCACATGAACCGATCAGCACCCTATCTCTGTGAGCTCAGTAAGTTTTGCTGAGTGGAAGTACAACAGGGAAGAGTGGACACTATGGGAAACTCCTTTTTGTTATGTACATTGTACAGCCATGATTCCAGTCCTTGTATTCTCTGAGCACAGGAATCCTGGAATTTTGTAGGTGCAGGGCCTTAGCTGCAATGTTAACACTCAGTAGCCCTTTCTACTCTAGGAAACTAACCCATTTCTGGTAAGTTGTCCAAAAGAAGTTCCGTTTGATTGATGCTAAAAATGTTTTAACTGATATTTTAATCACCATTACAGAAAGGGTTTTGAATCCTGATGAATGCTTTCTGCAATAGTGCAGCAGGTGGTTTTGTCCAGTGTACACTAGACATTAAACCATTTGCAGAACTGGATCAGAAGGATTAACTGCTGGCAACCATTGTGAGCTACAACTCAGTTTCCTAGGCTAGAATGTGCTAGTGCCCCATTCATTACCACCTTACATCGTGAATACAGGTGTTTGTTTTATTTTTCATAACTGAAATATCTTTTGCTTTGAAAAACAATCGTAAAAAAAGAATAATTACCCTTGTTCAGGAAACCTGTTTACAAAACTGAACAAAATGTAAATTAAGATACAAAGTGAGCAGATCAAATTGTACAGCTATTTTGTAATTACTTCTCTACAGTATAATTTAGTTATAGTCACAACCAGATCCACAGCTCACAATGGCTTCATTTTTCAAACGTAATACGTTTAGTCACAAACTTTTTACTATCTAGTGACAAACACAAGGAATGTAAAATTATAAATCGATAAAAACCATAGTGTTAGCAGGAACAATGCTAGCCATAATCATCTGGAACTTTTCCAGCTATGATTAAACTACACAAAGAACAAAGGGCTCATTTGAAATGCAGATGTAACAGTTTTTGTAGCACTGTGTCTATCGACAAGACTGGGCTGCCTAGTGATGCCTTTTTAATACTAGCGCTTAGTGTTTGCTTAGATCAGTCACCTGCTATGTCAAGACCAAGAGGTCAGATCTTGAGGCTGACACTGCTAGCAGCCTAGAAACCACTTCATTCACAATGTCTTTCTCAGGCTGACGAGCATTCAGCCCTCTGAAAAGAAGAAAAAAGTAAAACAACTGGTGTCCTTTCTTTTCTGAACTTCCCAAGGAATCCTTTCAACAGTCTGCAAAGTGTGCTTTCCACTGAGTCACTCTGCTCAATAAACCTTGATTAATGCCTTTGTAAAAAAACAAAATAACAAAATAAAATCTTTATGAGGATTCCTACTGTGGGCTGGATTGTATTGGTTGATTTAATAACACTTAGATTGACCCCTTTCATTCTATTATGCCTGATTCATGCTGTTATATTGCATTTCAATGATTGGCTGGGGTGTAAATATGGTTACTATTTTTTTTTTAAATTACATGCAATAATATAAAAGCTTCTGGGAAAATTTCATTACCAAAAATATACTCAGTCTCCTATAGTGATTAATATATTTTGCCTCCTGATTTCTTACATATGACATTAATATGTGCTTTGAATGTAATCATGCAGTATAAGATGTGCATGCTGCTTTCATTTTTCTCATAAATAACTACAGTGATGACTTATGATAACACAGTGGCAATATCAGTATGAGTTAACAATTCCAATGGAAACAATACATTCTGCTTAAGGCAGTCAAGCATAAAATGGCTTGCCAGATACTAAAACCAATGTGGGTCCCCAGTACTCTACTTCAGGCAAAACTCCCACCCAGGTGTCAGTAGTTTTGCGTGAGTAAGGACTTCATGAATTTTGTTACCATCTAAAATTCATTATCCATACAAACATAATAGTCACTACTTTCTCAGGGCCCAAACCTTCTTCCTCCATATACCCCTTCTCATGCCTGGGAAGGGGAAAATAGACCACAGGGAGTCAGCCCACTTGAAATCCCATGTATTTCCCTTATGGAGAAAACAGCAACCAACAACCCTGCAACTACAATAGCCAAAATCGATGTGTGAGAGAGCGGAGTCACAGAGTGCAGGGAACAGCTGTTCCATCATCCAGACTCGACAATAGGGGGAGGATTCAGTCCCACTATAAAACCTCTGGAGGTTCCTGTCCTGGGATACATTTTCCCTGTAGTACCCCCTACTCATTTAATGTGACACTGCAGATAGTCCCTGCCTCAGTGTCCCTTCTCTCGGAGCCCTTTAAGAATTCCACACAGTCCAAACAAATGTAAGACAATCTCTCTGCTGGAGTTCTACTTTATTAAATCACAAATAAACTTAAACTAAAGTCTCTTTCCTTGGGCTCAGCTCTTCTCCTTGGGGCCTGTGGTTCTCAGTCCTGGCCTCTCTGGCCTGTAGTCTCTCTCCTGGGCTTAGGGACTGCATAGCCCTCCTCCTTGGGCCCTGTGATATCTCTGTGACCATCTCTCTCCAACTGATTGCTGGTAGCCTTTTATCAGGCCCAGGTGATGTTTATTCAATTAGCTAACTAGAGGGGCTTGTTCCCCTTAAATTAGCTCATCACAGGTAGCCTTGGCCTGAACTCCCAGCAGGGCCAGTAGGGTCGGATTAACTTTTTGTGGGTCCGGCGCCAAACATATTTGTGGGCCCCCATGGGGCAAGGTGCAAGGGGTGGGATGGTCAGTCTCCGGAGTGAAGGGCGGGCTGGGGGAAATGAGGCACAGCATGGCGGGAGCAGCCTCGCTCTGCGCAGCACAGCAGGAGAGCACTGTTTACAAACCTGCAGCTGCCAGACACAAACTGGCCTGCCCAGCCCTGTGCTACCAGCATGCCCCTTCCCCTTGAGGGCAGGCCCGTACCACACCACCCCCCTGCCCAGTGCCCCACCCTTATGCCCAGCGCCCCCTCGCCCAGAAACCTCCACCACAGATCTCTATGCCCAGCCCCTGCTCTCCCCCACTGGCCTCCCACCATGACTGCACAGCACCATGCACACCACACCACTTGCCCAGCACCCCCCCGCCCATAGACCTCCCTACTGCCCACCATCTTCCTCACAGTCCCACAATCACAGCTACCCAGCACCCATACTCCTCAGGGGATTCTGCACCAAAAAATTAAAAATTGTGCACACAATATTTTAAAAGTCTGCAAATTTTGTCAATAAATAAATGTGAAGGTGCCAACATGGCAGTGGGGAGCACAGGCCACTGGTTGCATGGACGTGAGAGATTACCCTGCAGCCTCCCCTCGCCTCACCTCACTCCACCCCACCCCGGGACACCACCTCTTCATCCCACCCTCTTCCTTCACCACTGCCTCTTCCCCCCTGCCCCCACTTCCCCTATCCCCTTCTCTTCCCCATCCCATGCCCCTTCCCCACCACTCCATCTCCTTTTCAGGCTTGGGGGGCAAGGGGAAGAGGCAGTTGGCAGAGCAGCAGCGGGTGGGGGCCAGGTCGCTCCACTTCCTGCCGCCCGGTGATTGCAGGGTGGGCCGACTCACGGGGCAGTGGGAAGTGGAGTGACCTGGCCCCAGCTTACTCTGTTCCCCTGGCTCCCAGCCTTGGGACTTGGGGGGCAGGGGAGAACTGCCTAAGCCTCAGAGTGATTCGCAAACCAGGGGAAGACAGGTACTTGGTTGCTTAAATCATGTGTGAGGCCCTTCCGGTAGGCAACCTCTGAGCACATATACTGGAATGGGTCCTATTCAAAATCCAACTGGAGGAGGAGGAGGAGCTTGTAGTGAAGTCACAGTAGTTAGAGGCCCCCATTTTTCAAATCCTTTATTTTTCTGCCAGAGAAGGGGGAAATTGAACCTGGGTCTCTCACATACCAGACAAGTGCTCTAACCACTGGGCTAAAAGCACTGCTGTCTCTACCACCACTTCCTGCTCCTTGTCTTTTTCCAACTTCACCTATTTTGTGTCGCATGAGTCAAGTGCCTAATTCATTCCCACAAAAAATGCCTTAGGTGCATAAGCCACCTGAGTCAAGGCGGCTGGTTCCTGTTCGTGGATCACTAGCAGAGATCGCTGTCTCCAAGAGAGGGGAATGGATTATCACACACACCTGTCATCCATATTGCTCATTGGTTAGTTTAGGTGATTCCCACCTAACATGCTGGCTTGTGTGGATTGCATTCTTAGGTTCTTTTTTTCTCCCATTCCTTGCATAGGGCAGGTAGGCACCTAACTCAGTTTTGCAGATCAGTTTCTTTTTGTGATTTTCTAGGTGCCTTAAAGTTAGATGTTGCACTACTCAGTGTTGCAATACCTAAGTCCCTTTTTGGATTCCACCCAAGCAATTTACTTAGAATTTGACCAAAGATTACCAGTGAGAACCAACACTAATATCAGTTTTATATTAATATTTACATCAACAAGTACACTGAAAGATTAAATTCACATGAATAATGTAAATTGATTTAAAATCTCAGTTCACAAGCAATTCCATAGTGTTTACATGTCACAAATTAAACAACAATTTTGAACTATCCATAGTTTATCTGTTTATTGAAAACCATGAGAACTACTCAGAATTACCCTCAATTGTCATTACCTGGGACCAATTATCTAAGTCTTTGGACTATCCAAAATCTCTTTCTCCCTCCCATATGAAATGTGTAAATTATCTCTAATTTATATGAAAACTAATTATCATTGGGAATTCTTGAATAATCAGACTGTGTCTCTATTGCACTGGTACTACAATTACTTTATAATACATATTTTTCAAGGATTCTGTCAACCATTAAATCGGGAAATCAGACTAGATGATCACAATCTGGTTCATAATCTATGAATCAATTAATTATCTGACACAACAGTTAGGGAGGGGTGTTGATTGGGGGGGGGGAATGAAGAGAAATGGGGTATAAACATTCTAATAGTTTATATGAGAGCGGGAGGTGGAGTTGACATCCAGGAGGCTGTGTCCAGTTTCAGTAACCAGGAAGAATATTAGATTTAGACTAGTGTAAGGATGTTGGTAGAAAACTGAAAACATCCGTCTTGTGAAGGATTACAGCCCAGATCAGTGAAAATATGACGTGACTACTAGATTCCCACTATTTTGGGCTGAAATGTCGTAATAGGCTGTGCCTATTAAGATTTTATCCCATTGTCCAGCTATGCTGGAAAAAGGAAAGGAGACACTGGATGTGGATAATTAGGCCAAAACTTATTCCTAAACGTCTGGAAGTACCTGGCAGATAAAAAGTGTACAGGACAGGTAATTCCATAATCGTTTACATATATTTTGGGAGAGGGTTGTTGTCACCCCTCCCCCTTTACCCTTCCTGGTTCCTCAGTGAAACCGCTGCTGGGACTAGCCCTCCCCCCGTCCCTTAAATGAGAATTAAGCAGGATCTATAAAGGAGCACGGGGTTGACCTGTTGACCCTCCTGTATCAGTCACAGGCACCCTGAAACACCCTGTTTCCTCTCCTTTAAAGAATGCCTTCTTAAATCCTTTACCAGTCTGTTACATCATGAGTTGTGACATCATAGCCTAACCCCTGTTTCATTTTTGCACCAACTAAATCCCCAACCTACTGTTGGGAAGTCAAAACAAAACAAAAAAAATCCGCCTCGCCTGGGCCAATCTGGCAGTGAGGGAAAAAAATTTCTCCCTACCCTCCATGAAAGGAGCTATTAGCATAATACCCACAGCGGATCATGATAAACCTGGTATTTAACTGCTGCCATGGGTGGGAGGGTGAATGCTGCTCAGCCTGATCTGAGTAAAAGACCCTTTTCCTGCACTGGTCTGACTATAAATAATCCCTCACTCTCTTCTGGTCACCTGGTGGAGGGGGATGGAGCAATGTCCCTATGCTGATCTGGGGTGGAGCTGCAGCAGCAAGTCACTCTCTTGCTCTCTAGCCCTTCAAGGGACTACACCTTTACCAACCAGACAGACAACGGCCCCCATCGCTTATTGAGAGGTGAGGCCAATCTCTACAGAACCAAGAAAAAAAAATCCTTTCTGGTTTTAGATCCAACCTGGAAAAACATGAAATCAGAAGCTGATTTCAGATCTGACACTGATCCACACTCCACTATGAAATTTAATATGTTCAGATTCTAAATTTAGAGATGGGACATTGGCTTAAATGAATCACTGTCTGGACTGGGTACAGCAATCTTATGTCAGGAGATCTTAATCTTGGACCTTCAATCTCAATTCTGGCTGAGCTGTGCTTGGTGCAGGACCTCATGGGTGTTGTGGGGGTGGGGGGAGCTCAATGTGCCTTTATGTCACCTCTGTACTTTCCTGATTCCCAGGACCCCGGGGCCAATTTGACCTCAGTTGCAAATTAGAGGAGGTTCAAGGCTGTTTAACTCATGCCTACTGAGAAGTGCTGGAGAGCAGCTGTACTCCAAACACATACACGCACCCTTCCAGCCAAATCACTGATGCTTTCTCTCCCCTGCCTTCCAGGTGAAAGAGATTAAGCTGCTCCCCTAAATGGAGGCAGCACTTTTTGTGATCCCTCACATCAGGAAGCATTCTGCTCCCACTGAGGAGAAGGAAGTGCTGCACCACTTTTATACAGTGCTGTGCCCACATGGCTCATGTTAGACGTCTCTTGATTGATGTTGAACGTTAACTACATTTCATGTTTCAGTACATAATTTCCTGTTTAATATTTTATAAGCAAGGAAAGTCTTTCTTCTGAAACCAGGAGAAAGTATAGAGGAAAACAATAATTAAATAGGAAAACAACTTATTTTCTGTGTCTGGAATTTCAGTAAGGAGCATATATGTATGAGAGGGTGTTAGGATTGTAAAACTGAGTATAGTACAATACAATAGTTCAAATAGGGAATCTATAGAGAAGACAGCTTCCGGCAAAGGCATAAAAAAGCAGACTAAGCAATTGCTTAGGACCCCAAGCAGCTCAAGGAGGGCCCCTGTTTGTTTTTTTATTATATGTTGGGAGGGGGGATATTCCTGCTTAGGGCTCCCAATGGGATAGCACTGGCACTCAGTATCTTTTTCCTGTTTAGTCTCAGATGGAAGAAATTGTAAAACTTGTATTCTTGTATATTTTCCTCCTTGCCTTGGTTTCAGTAAATGTCGGTGTTAGAAAACAGATTAGAGTCTTATTTTTAATCTCCATGCTCACAGGAGCATGGAAAATCCAACATAAATATCAGTTAACCCTCCATCCTGTTCCAGCAGCCACAGCAGTATTTGTGAGTGTGTGTGGGGTAACTGTCTTGGGGAACCTGAAGAAAATCATCAGCTGAGAAATCAAAAGACAAATGGAGGTTGGGAAAACTGCCACCCTCACTGCTGGAAACTCTAACTGCTGCCAGGTTCTTTGAAGCTGCCCACCATCTGTCTGTCTGCTTCCCACTTTCCCCTAGATTTTGGTGGGAGCAGCTGGCTGTGGAAGTAGCATGAAGGGTGACAGCCATCTGCCCAACCAACAGAACAGTAGGCAGCAGCGGCCACTTTTATCAACCATCAGGAGATGAGGTAAATAAGGAGACATTGGGGGAGAAAAGTAGCACCACCTGAAAAGGACAAGAGAGTAAGGAGTGGGATAGGGTACATAGTTTGAGTAGGTAGTAAAATGGGCAGGGACTTAGAAAGTGAAGGCTCTTAAAAAACTGTATGCGTGGGGTAGTATGAATTTGTGCCTAAGAGCTCAGCTAATCCCTGCTAGCCTTTATCCTGAATCTGCTGTAAATACCAGTGCAAATTACTTGACTCATACTTCAAATATCTGAACTATCAAACATCAGCAATCCAAGTATTTACACACAGAGCAATTACTACATTGAATCATCTCTACCAAAAATATCCAGGTTGCCACTGGACAAATATGCATGTAAAGACCCAGCCTCACAGTATCTTACTCAGATACCATTAGACATTCATGTAAAGTTCTGGAATAGATAGTAGCAATAATGACCTCTGAGTCAGGCTTTTCCTAGCAGTTAATGAACTGGGTGAAGGGCCTGCAGCATTTTGTTTAAAATTATTCATGCCATAGGAAAGAGAAGAATATGAAAATATTCTGACGTCATTGTTTAAATTTAGGATGTTGTTATGATGTGACACATATTGCCCTGAAGTACATTTCAAACACTATGTGAGTGCTGTGTTATGACAAGGAAGTCTGCTTGGAACTAGAGCAAAGGAAATAATCAAGGCGTTAAAGGAAACCAGACCTTATACCTAGAAGTAACAATTATTTTTGAATTTTATAATCACAGTCAAGTTGAACTTCAGTAACAATTTCCAGGTGAGAGGTACAGTAAATCCATCCTAAGGTTAAATGTTCAGAACTTTAAGCATGAACTTCAAGTCTAAACTAGATCCGCAGTTTACAGGTATTTATATTTGAACATATATATTGGCACGATAGTGTTCAATGAACAGGGCAAGGACGAAGGCATAACAAATATTTATACAATGTGGGTGTAGCATGGGTGGACTTTTCAGTTTAGTCATTCATTTGCAATTTTCAGTGGCAATTTATGTGGTCAGTGCCCATTATTCTTGTGCAAACCTGGAAGTATTACCATGTTAATGAAGTAATTACTGATATTATTCAGCATATACACATGCATTAAGGCAAGAAAGCTGCTACTCATACATTTTAGAACTGTTAAGATGCTTTTATGGGTTTTACAAAAAAAGACTCCTACAAAGAACAGAAGGTGATATTTTGCAATGGGCAAAATGATAGGAACAGTAATTTTTTTAAGGACCATGTAGAAAAACAACATCAAGATTTGGGTTTAACAAACAGATTATTGTGTCTAAAACCAATTGTTCCTTGATTCCTATCTGGAATCATGGTCATTGGCACAAAGGAGATATGAGTTTGGTTCTAGAATGAGGCTCCTTATCCTAAGCTGGCAGGGTCTCTGCTGGATGGAATGACTGTATTAATCATGGGTTCCTGTGGGAGGGTAAGAAAAGGAGGACATTCTGGTAGTGCAGAGAGAGGGTTTGGGGATCCTGCCTTGGCAGTAAAAATACAGGGTGAAATCTTGGTCCCACTGAAGACAATGGTAAATTTTCCATGGACTTCACTGGAGCCAGGATCTCACCCAAAAGGTACATATAAAATAACTTTAACAAGGTACACCTAGAAAACAACTTTAACCATTCAGTGCTGCAACTGAGTTGTGCTCAAAGCAGGGAGCCCAAAGAGTAGGGATGGAAGCAAAGGTGGCTTTTTGCTGCCTTTGTACACTCCAAATTGGGCCCAGTTTGAAGGCTGCTTCTTCCCTTGGAACAGGTTAGAGCAGCCTCAGGCTGCCCTAACTTCTGCTCCACTGAGTATGCTTCCAAGGGAACACTCCAGCAGTGAGGAATAGATAGGGTATAGAAATCTCCTGGGAACAACCTGTGCTGGGGGTCTACAGATGGGTGGCTTTGAGCCATCCACACCAGCTCCATTACTAGATTCCACTTATGGAAGCTTTGCAACCATTTTACACTGGCAGAGTTGACATCAAGGAGCTGCATGGCAAACATGAATCAGAACTCTGTCTTCCCCGGTCCTCCAAACAGAGAAATTGGTAACTCAACCTCTATGCTTATTTAGTCACTGCCAACAGATTAGCCAAATGTGATGTGTTGATTGCTTTTTTGGTGATGTGAAATACATTTTTCTCTAGCTGTACCAAGAGCCACTAATTTACTTCTTCAACAGATAGAAAATCATTATCTATATGTCTATGTTGCATTCTAACTGGTGACCTATAGCTGAAAGTTTCTTGGTGCTTTGAGTCATTAAGTTTGGGCCATAAAGTTTCTCCTTCGCTGGTTTGTTTCCACAAAGATAGTTGTTCTCAGATATGATAATTTAAAGAAATAAAATATTAAGTGTGTATTTTTAAGTGTAAGGTATTTAATAGTATGTCTGGTGTATCTCAATGTACAATGATCCAAATGTTGTATCAGATTTTCTACTATTTTATATAAGTAACAGGTATTTATGTTGCAAACTACTTGAATCCAAATGAGCACGGTGTTCAAAGTATAATGGACAAAGCTGGTTCAGATCCAGGTTCTATTTTATTGGAATGATCTATGTATAGGATTGGATGGACAAATAAAACATTCTACTTTTGCCCCATTTCTAATTACTAATATATTTGATTTAAGGTGATTGAAAATAACAACTCAGAATGCCCAACACAAAATAATATGCATAGTATTTGTGCCTTCATTTTTATAACCATTTGTTCATTATTTTCATTACTGATTTAGATAAAGGAGTGGAGAGTATGCTTATAATATTTGCGATTGGCACCGAGCTGGGGTTGGGGGAGGTTGCAAACGCATTGGAAGATAGGATTAGAATTCATAATGACCTTCACAAATTAGAGAATTGGTTTCAAATCAACAAAATAAATTCAATAAAGACAAGTATAAAGTACAACAAAGATCTGAGGGTTACAGTGGATCACAAACTGAATATGAATCAGTTTGCAGCTGTGAAAAAGGCTGATATCATTCTGGAGTGTATTAAAAGGAGTGTTGTATGTAAGACACAAGAGAGCAATTGTCCCTTTCTACTCAGCACTTATCATGGCTTTGCTGCAGTATTGTGTCCAATTCTGGGTGCTATATCTTTGCAAAGATGAGGACAAATTGGAAAAAGTCCAGAGGAGAGCCATAAAAATGATAAAAGGTTTGGAAAACCTGACCTATAAGGAAAGCTTAAAAGAACATGGGCATGTTTAGTTTTGACAAAAGAAGAGTAATGGGGGACATGATGACAGCCTTCAAATATGTTAAGGGCTGTTATAAAGGGGGCAGTGACCAATTGTTCTCCTTGTCCACTGAAGGTAGGAGAAGAAGTAGTAATGCAGAAAGGGAGATTGAGATTAGATATTAGGAACAACTTTCTAACTCTCAGGATAGTTAATTTCTGAAATAGGCTTCTAAGGGATGTTGTGAAAACCCCATCATTGGAGGTTTTTAAAAACAGGTTTGACAAACTGTCACAATCAGGGTCCAGACACCCCATAGTGAGAACAGGTGCTCTGAAGCCCAAAGAAAAAGCAGTTGAATCAACTGATGGTATACAATATTATTTAACGATAGAAGTATATTGAGTAAAGTCATTTATGAAAGCTGGTGACATTCTGGTCATGAGTATCATTTTGTGATGTATGTAGGGATTAGGTAGAAAGAGTTATAGGTGTGTGCTCGAAATATGTTCTTAAAATATGTTGTGGATAGAACTGATAAAACCCAGCCTGCCCTAGACAAAGGAATGTGTATTTATCTGTTTTACTTGGTTACAGGCAGAGGATAATGAAAGTACATGTATATATGAGGTAAACAAAATCATCAGGTTAAACAAGCAGGAAAGAAGATCACTTAAACAAATTAGGGGCCAGAATCTGCACCTCAGGATATCATCCTGGCTCTTGAGATAGAGACAAGGACTTTGAATAATATAAGGGTTGCAAAAAGACCTTGCAGTTATCAGTCATTGGAGAGATGGTACGATATAGCACCCTTTGAGCTCTGAAAATTGGATCCTTCTTAGCCTGGAAGGCAAGATTTTCTGGGGATTTAATGTAAGTGAGAAACCTACCTAGACAAAGAGTGTAACTTGCTGAAATTAAGTGTATTTTGTATTGTTTTGTTTGTAACCATACATCTCTCTTTTATTCTTGCTTAGTATCAATTACATTTCTGTTCTTTGTTAATACACATATTTTTGTTTTATAACAAAACCATTTCAGTGTTGTATGGTAACAGTGGGGGGTGACTCCTCAGCTAACCTAACAGGCTAGTGTGTGTCTCTCTGGAGGCAGCAAATTTAATAACTTCTCTGAGTCCAGGGAGAGGGATTGGACAGTGCAAAGAGACATCTCTGGGGAACTCGGGAATTGGGGTGCACTGATTGTTACCTGCAAGACAAGGTTTGGACTGACAGAGTCTTGAAGAGCTTGCTGGCAAGGCAGACAAAAGGGTGTGCCAGTGAGCTAATGCATAGCTTAGCACCTGCAAAACTCTCACTTGCTGAGGCTGAGGCTATGTCTACACTACACACTTATATTAACTCCAGTTACACCAGCATATAGCCACTACTGTTAGTACATCTCTTGTGTGAGTGCATAGTTGGCTTCTTATGTTGTCAGTGCATGTACTCACCGGGGTGCTTGTATCGATGCAGAGTGCAATAAACCATGGGTAGATAGCCCACTGTGTAACTCACCACCATCCAGCACACTGTCTTTTGGGAAGTTTTGGCAATGCATAATGGGACCAAAAGTTTCACAGGGGGTCAACTTCTCAGTTTGCAACTGTGTCCATCCCATAATGCTATCTATATCCTATAATTTTTGTGCATTTCTTCAAAATCCCACAAACCCATGCTGCCCTCCTCACTGTCTGCCATCTCTGACAGAAGCATGGAATCTGCACAGCTCTGCAGTATTTTCATAAGTGTTGCAAGCACAGGGCTCATCACAATCCCAGAGTATTTGCATAGCTGCAGGAAGAATTTAATGATTGGGGATCATGATGATTCCTTGGAGACAGATTGCTGTGGGACACAACAAGAACCAATTCAAGGTTGTTGGTGGCATTCACGGAGCAGCTGCACATGGTGGTGCACTACTTCTGGTACCAAGAAACAGGCCCTGATGGGTGGTGGATCATATCGTAAAGCAGATTTAGGATGATAAACAGTGGCTGCAGAACTTTCAGATGCACAAGACCACATTCCTGGATCTGTGCACTGACCTCACTCCAGACCTCTAGCACATGGACACCAGAATGAGAGCGGAGAAGCAAGTAGAGATTGCACTGTGGAAACTTGCAATGCCAGATTGCTACTGGTCAATAGGGAATCAAGAAATCCACTGTGGGGGCCACTGTGATGCAGGGCCATTAATTGTTTCTTCCTATGCAGGACTTTGATTCTTGGCAATATGCAGGCTATCGTGGATGAATATGCAGCAATGGAGTTCCAATGTGGTGGAGTGATAGATGGCATGTATATCCCTATTTTGGTACCAGACCACCTTGCCACTGAGTATTTCTACAAGAAGGGCACTTTTCTATGGTTATGCAATCATTGGTGTATCACCGGGGTTGCTTCACTGACATCAATGTAGGCTGGTGCATGACGCTTGCATCTTTAAGAACACAGCACTGTTCAAAAAGCTACAAGAATTGACTTTCTTTCCCCACTGGTGGATTACCATTGGGAATATTGAAATGCCAATAGTGATTCTGGGAGACCCAGTCTACCCTTTACTCCCCTGGCTCATGAAGCCATATGCTTGCCACCTCAACAGCATCGGGGAACATTTCAACTACAGGCTCAGCAGGTGCAGAATAACAATTGAATGTGCTTTTGGTCATTTGAAGGGTCACTGGCAATACTTACTCACAAGATTAAAGCTCAATGAGAAAGTATGCCAATTGTTATAGCTGCCTGCTGTGTCCTGCAAAATATATGTGAAGGAAAAAGGGGAAAAGTTTCAGTTGGGGTGGAGGGCAGATGTGGAGGGCTGTCTGCTGAATTTGAACAGCCAGATATAAGGGCTATAAAAAGAGCTCAGTGTAGAGTTATACAGCTGAGGTAGACTTTGAAAGACCATTTTAACAGTGAGCCAGAGTAGTGTGTGTTGTTGTAGTGTACTCTACTCTTCTGTGGCCTGATAGGAATCATGTGGTGATTGCAGTACACATAGGATTACATTGTCCATACACCTATTAATTTTGTGGGAGAATGATCCTATGAGTTGTGTGACACTGTACCAGTAACAGGTAATGGTTGCTTTCAGAACTGCTGAGAACTCGTCAGTCGGGCTCAACGGATAGTGATCAATGGCTCCATGTCTAGTTGGCAGCCAGTTTCAAGCGGAGTGCCCCAAGGGCCAGTTTTGTTTAATATCTTTATTAATGATCTGGAGGATGGTGTGGACAGCACTCTCAGCAAGTTTGCAGATGACACTAAACTAGGAGGCGTGGTAGATACACTAGAGGGTAGGGATCGGATACAGAGGGACCTAGACAAATTAGAGGATTGGGCCAAAAAAAACCTGATGAGGTTCAACAAGCACAAGTGCACACTAGGACGGAAGAATCCCATGCACTGCTACAGACTAGGGACCAAATGGCTAGGTAGCAGTTCTGCAGAAAAGGACCTAGGGGTCACAGTGGACGAGAAGCTGGATATGAGTCAACAGTGTGCTCTTGTTGCCCAGAAGGCTAACGGCATTTTGGGCTGTATAAGTAGGGGCATTGCCAGCAGATCGAGGAACGTGATCGTTCCCCTTTATTGGACATTGGTGAGGCCTCATCTGGAATACTGTGTCCAGTTTTGGGCCCCACACTACAAGAAGGATGTGGAAAAATTGGAAAGAGTCCAACAGAGGGCAACAAAAATGATTAGGGGTCTGGAGCACATGACTTATGAGGAGAGGCTGAGGGAACTGGGATTGTTTAGTCTCCAGAAGAGAAGAATGAGGGGGGATTTGATAGCAGCCTTCAATTACCTGAAGGGGGGTTCCAAAGAGGATGGAGCTCGGCTGTTCTCAGTGGTGGCAGATGACAGAACAAGGAGCAATGGTCTCAAGTTGCAGTGGGGGAGGTCCAGGTTGGATATTAGGAAAAACTATTTCACTAGGAGGGTGGTGAAACACTGGAATGCGTTACCTAGGGAGGTGGTGGAGTCTCCTTCCTTGGAGGTTTTTAAGGCCCGGCTTGACAAAGCCCTGGCTGGGATGATTTAGTTGGGACTTGGTCCTGCTTTGAGCAGGGGGTTGGACTAGATGACCTCTTGAGGTCCCTTCCAACCCTGATATTCTATGATTCTATGATTCTATGAGTATATGTTGTGAACTAATAAAGATGAATTATGTTCCAAATAAAATGTTATTCTATAACAAAATCAGTGAAAAAAACAAAACACCCTGTACAATTTTAAACAAATACATTAAAAACACAATAAAACTTAATACAATTTGAGAACAGAACATATGATGGGAGAATAATATTCATGTCCATTTCAGCTACACATACACCAACCATGACTTTCATAGGTTAGTGTATGTGAAGCTGTAGTTGTCTTTAATGTCCCCTAGGGTGGAGTGGTGGGGTAGTGAAGTGCCCCGTGATGCTATATGGAATGTTGAGGAGGGGGTGTCATTTGAAGGGTCACTGGCATTGTTCACTTACAAAATTGGATGTCTCCCAAGGTCTCTGGATCTCTTGTGTGGACTGGTCCAGGCTTAGGTTGATGGTAGGGTGGAAACCATTGAACTTCTTAGACACTACAGTGCTAATAAGTGATGGTCACATAAATACTACCCTATACCAGAAACCTACTGACCACTGTACTTACCTACATGCCTCCAGCTTTCATCCAGATCACATCACACGATCCATTGTCTACAGCCAAGTTCTAAGATACAACTGCATTTGCTCCAATACCTCAGACAGAAACAAACACCTACAGGATCTCTATCAAGCAGTCTTAAAACTACAGTACCCACCTGATGAAGTTAAGAAACAGATTGATAGAACCAGAAGGGAACCCAGAAGTCACCTACTACAAGACAGGCCCAGCAAAGAAAGTAACAGAACACCACTAGCCGTCATCTATAGCCCACAACTAAAACCTCTCCAGCACATCATCAGGGATATACAACCTATCCTGAAGGACGATCCCTTATTCTCACAGACCTTGGGAGACAGGCCAGTCCTCGCTCACAGACAGCTCCCCCAACCTGAAGCTAATACCAGCAACTACACACCACACAACAAAAACACTAACCCAGGAACCAAACCCTGCAACAAACCCCAGTGCCAACTCTGTACACATATCTATTCAAGGTTCACATCAGCCTAACCACATCAGCCACACCATCAGGGGCTCATTCATCTGCATATCTACCAATGTGATATATGCCATCATGTGCCAGCAATGCCCCTCTGCCATGTACATTGGCCAAACCGGAAAATCTTTACACAAAAGAATAAATGGACACAAATCTGACATCAGGAATTACAACATTCAAAAACCAGTAGGAGAACATTCCAACCTCCCTGGTCACTCAATAACAGACTTAAAAGTGGCAATTCTTCAACAACAAAAACTTCAGAAACAGACTCCAATGTGAAACTGCAGGACTGGAATTAATTTGCAAACTTGACACCATCAAATTAGGCCTGAATAAAGACTAGGAGTGGATGGGTCATTACAAAACCTAATTTTACCATTCCTAATTTTCCCTCTACTGTTACTCACACCTTATTGTCAACTGTTTTTTCTCTCTACACTGGCTTCCTATAATCTTTTGATTCAAGTTCAAGGTCTTGGAATGCCTTGAAGATAAGCACCATGGCCTTTACCCAAAATAACTAAAAGATCACCTAATGCTCAGCGGTGGTTGATAGTTATTCTCCTCTGACAGAATAGAACTCTCCACAATAAGGATAAACCTCATCAGTCTAGGAGACAGACTTTCTTGGGGCCTGGTCTGAAACTGTGGAATGAACTTCTCCAGGAACTAAAGACCACCACAAACTTCATACCACCTTCTGCTCCAAGTGCAAAATGCATTTCTTTGACCTTGTCTTCTGTAATATAAATGTACAGCAACATATATATTAAAAAACAAAAACAAACAAAAGACTTTGCTAATCCAATACATAAATTAAATCTAAATCTAAAGATTCCATGGACTTTTCCCAAGTGTAGCCTGGGTATCTTGACCTAACTCTTGTTTTTGTTTTTTGGACAATTACTTTCTGCTGCATCATTTCCCCCTGAACTGTCAATAGGGTGCAATATTCTTCTTTTCCTATTTCATATTAGTGTTTTGAGTTCCCATGTGGTATTCAGTAGTTGCCACAGATGGTCTGAGAGATAGCTGCACATAAGTGGTGAGTAAAGTGATTGCTAAGGTTTATAAAGGTTTACTCAGGGAAAAGACCTAGAATCAAGCAAGGAGAATGGTGCTATAGAAATGAAAAATGATTATACTAAGGTTAACCTAAGTAATGTCATAAATAAGACACACAAATCTTTTCTCCCTCTTTTGCATAACCAGGAGTAGTCCGAAAAAAGATTTGTTACAACTGTAATACAGACACAATGAAAAACGTCACTGGATGATAAATGAAGGTTTAAGTGGCATTCCATTTCTGATGTCTGTTTCTTATTACTGTCCTCATTTTTTGTCAGGTTTTTATAGTTTTATCTATCCGTGTCTTTGCAGTATCAAGAACATGTGTTTTATATATTTAAAGTAACACCAAAAATTGCTCTTAATTTTCTTTTATTGCAGATTCAGGTCAAGACTATCATTGCTGGCCTACTATTTTCTGACATTTCAGTCTAATGTATTGCCATGTGGTTGTCTAGTCAAATTAATCATCATCATGTTTCATCTGAAAAGGGCATTTTATCAAACAACTTGTCTATTAATCCAGTGTCAACAACAGAAACATCCAGATCAGAGATTTCAAATTGAGAATCTACTATAGATAGACAGGTTTCAGAGTAGCAGCCATGTTAGTCTGTATCCGCAAAAAGAACAGGAGTACTTGTGGCAAGTACTCCTGTTCTTTTTATAGATAGACACCTGCTGATAATCTTACATGATGTGATTTAAAATATACATGTTCCTATCCAGATTTGGAATGTAGGAGTTCTTATTTGATTCATGATACCCAGAGATAGGATTGAATGTGTGGTGAAGACTGAAGATATGGCAAACTATATGTATAGTAGTGAACATCATGGTCTGAAAAGATTGCAGTAAACTTGACCAATTACCCACATGAACTAACTTGAATTGGCTACCACACCTTAAATTTACCATGCAAACATTTGAATTCATGCATGATTTATTTCTTGAATTTTTTTCTTCTAAGTTCTGTTAAAGGCGTTGGTTATGATCTTTAAATCCTTGAAACTTCTAAGACCTAACATTGTTGGGAAACAGCTTAACAGCTGGTCTACATGGTATAATTATACTGAAAAAAACTTTCCATGACATTCCAATATAAGAGTTATGTTTATATCACTTTCTGAGAATTTAAGATAAAGGGAAAAAAGTGATATGGAATAAGACTCCATATTAGGAGTTATACTGGCATCACCAGTGAAACTTTCCCAAGAAGACAAACCTTAAGTCTCCCATCGTGACCCATCATAATAATTGATTTTATCTAGAGTGTACTTGCCAAACATATCCTGTGCTGGCAGCAGAATATGCTCAATATAAGCGGTTAGGAGTATTTGTCATCTCTCCCCTTCTAACAATTCACTATAGTCCAGGTTTGGCATCCTTTGGAATATGGCATATAAAAAACTTATTTAGGCAAACATTTTGATGACTATAAAGATGGACATGATGATGAGCAGTCTGTGATTAGTTAATCAATACCACTAGAGGTGGCTTTTATAGCTTCCAGATGGATAGTTTATGTATTTATTTAAAAGTGTCTAGAATCCTTGGTAGTGAGCAGAATTTGGGTTTCATTGAATACCATCAAGTATTCTGTGAAATTATGCTAAAATACAAAGGACATTAATATTCCTTTGAATGAATATAAGAATTTTTAAAATAACACAAGAACTATTAAAAATGTGGTTTAGAATTTATTTGAAAATTGCATTTCCCAAGTTTTGGCAAA
Source organism: Trachemys scripta elegans (assembly GCF_013100865.1). NCBI lineage: Eukaryota > Metazoa > Chordata > Testudines > Emydidae > Trachemys > Trachemys scripta. Next base: position 73,698,846 of record NC_048298.1, read on the forward strand.
TCGGAGACCTTAATGAGTTGTCTCACAGGGGTATCCGTATGAAAAAATGAAAATGTTAGAATACATCTCACAAAAACTGCAAGGTCAAATCCTGATATCCTTATTGAGGCAAAATTCTTATTGACTTCAAGATTGACTTAAGTGTTGAATTTGTGCAACTCTTCAGAATAACTACAATTACTTTAATTTTTATTTATTTTTATTTATTTATTTCAGAACAAATAATGCTGATCTTACATTTTGCTTGCTAAAAGAAGGGGAGTTTATGTTTCTGGAAATAAAAAGTCCTAGCCTTCTGCTCTAGCACTGATAGTCATTGATATTTAAACTCCAGGGATATTATTTCAAATTTATCTAATATTTCTGCATTTTAGACATTTTTGTCAATCCTCCACTATGAGGGATGTTAATTTTTAGAAAAGTTACAAAAATATTCTCTCAAAGCATTATCTCTGAAGCAAGCTATTCCCTGCCCATCACTCTTGCCCTTTGCAGTATCCAGTGATTTTTCTTTTGGTATGAATCACCATCAGTTAAAAAAAAAAAAAAAAAGACTGCATGAAAGTGATTTTAATTCACTAAAATATTTTTACTCTCTGATTGTATCTTTCCTTTCACAAATGAGATGGAATGTGCCAAAAGTAATACCCAGTTTTGCTATTTTTAGAACCGATTCTTAAAGTATTTGTTCCACAAGAATGACTGAATTAGATTAGAGCAAGATTCAACACAGATGTGTTGATAGCTCCCTATTGTAAACATGTGTGGGGAATCTGCCCCTTGTCCTATTAGTGTCATTCCTACAATGGAGGACATAAATTAAGAGTCTCCTCTCTGAATATCAGGTTTCATGTTAATACATCCACTGACTTTAGAAAGCTCTTGAAAACCAAACAGATAGTGAACCGAGAGAGATTTTTAATGGTGAAATTTGTTTCTATAATGTGCAGGTCTGTCACTGGAACCAACTTGCTGTAACAAAAATAAATAAAGCACAGAAGGTCAATGGTATTTTCCTTTTTTATAATAAATCTTTTATAAAGGTTATGCCTTTCTTAATATGAAGTACAGCCTACAAAATCTCCAAGTTAAGGTAATAACAAATATTAGAGTTTTCTCAGCCCTTGCTAAACTGTAATCCACTTAAACTGTGATTTATTAAAGGAGTATCCATGCCAAGAGCATGTGTCAACATGAAAGCCAAAACCTTTCATTTTAGCATCATAGAAAGCCAATATACCTTCCAATGAGAACAGTAGCATAATATGGACAAAAAAATTGGCAAGCAATAAGAATTTGCATATAATAGAGAAGATATGGATATACTGGTAAGTGTTATATGCTGCATGTAATTTAAGTTTAGGGCTATGGTTTCACACAAGGTTAATGACTGGCCATTTTGCTAAAATACAATGACCATATTTCCTCTGATGTATTAATCACAACTTGGATATAGATCAGGTAGAATTTCTGTTTTCCTTCTCCATGTTTTTCAAGTCTTCCATTATTTATGTTTCCTTTGTTTTTGCTTTACTTTGAGTATGACGTGCTTACAAATATACAATGAGCCAAAATGCCCAAGATTCTTAAATACCATAATTGCAATAGTCATTTTTTCACATTAAAAGTGTAACTTTTTCAATTGAGTACTAAAGCATAAATGAAAATTTGAAGAAAACCTATATTTATTATAGATTGGTTGACAAATAACCGAAGAAAATCTAAAGAAATAGCTATACGAACCTGGACGTAGCTATCAATATGAGCAGAAAGGTGGGAAGGTTAAACTTAATAAATTGTAAGAATTGTCATGTTTAATTGATGGATTGTTTCTCTTAAATCTGCATAAATTAAATACCATCTGCCATCTACTGGATTTATGTTATCTCCAAGAAAAAAAAATGGCTATAGCATATACAACACACACAGCCTCACATTATAAAAGACTGGGATGAAATTTGTACTGAATTCAATAATTTAAGTAGCTGATGCCCATGGATTGCAAAAATGACTATGGCAAGATGGATGTCACCAAGAAGCGTAAATATTCTGCAGTGACTTTATCATCTTGGAGTAAATGTACCAGATGGGTTTTCAAAAAATGCTGGACATGCATAACAAGATAGTTAAGAAAGGGCTTATTTTCATAATCTCATCCAAACAGAAAAACAGCCAGTTGAACATGCATGCAACTTTATAGTAAGCAATTGAGGATAGTGCATGCATGTTTTTGTGTGTGGCCTATAGTAGGTATGGAGGATAAAGCCTTGTAAACCATTGGCCTGTCTATGAAATTGTCTTCTGTAACAACTATGAATTATGATATCATCACTTGCAGGAGGAACTATGACACCACTGGTTCAACATACTCTTTCCATGATAACTTTGTACCTGAGAGGGAGAGAGAACCTTTGGAGACAATGTAAGACCACATTGGCTTTGTATAGCTTGCTTGATAAGGAACTGACTGAAAATAGAAAACTGGAAGGACTCTTGTAAAGTATGTAACAAAGGAAGATGCATAAATAGTAGTTAATGATATTTGGTTTCTAAATGGCCTTAGGGATTTTCACAATGCTGCTGAGACCATTATCTGACAAAAAAATTGTACTCTATCCTTTGAAATGCATTATGTACCTATAGTATTTTTAGCCTTGGGACCTGTCATACATTTTGAAATGATACTTCGTAGTCCTATCCAGTGCGTGAGAGCTGTTTGTGGGAATGACACCTTTAAAAGCTACATATAATATTCCTTTAACAAAAGCCTTTCTTTGTTTAAAACTAAACTTTTATTTTACACTATCAGAACTATTACAAAAGGGAATTAATTAACATTCTAAGACATGGGAGAAAATATCTGAGTCTGGGTCAAACCTATTTAACTTTCATAGTTCCAAAATTTAATTATGTAATAAAATCATTCTGGATATTCTAAGATCTGGGAGGAATGTACTTTACATTTACCGCAGGACCAAATTGGCAGGATAATACTACCCCCCCCCCCCGCAAAAAATAAACCAAATTTATGGCCTTCTTTCTGATGCCACTTGTAAATCAGAGTACTTCCAATAATACTGGTGTAAAAATTAGAATCAGAATTAGAATTAGAATCTAGCCAGAATCAGCGTTTCTAAAGTGCCTGTCACCATAGTAGCTCTGAAGACCAGTGCAATTAACACTGGTTAATTAGGGGGGAGGGATAGCTCAGTGGTTTGAGCATTGGTCTGCTAAACCCAGGATTGTGAGTTCAATCCTTGAGGGGGCCACTTGGGGATCTGGGGCAAAAATCAGTATTTGGTCCTGCTAGTGAAGGCAGGGGGCTGGACTCAATGACCTTTCAAGTTCCCTTCCAGTTCTAGGAGATAGGATATCTCCATTAATTTAATTTATTATTAACACAAACTTTAGAATTTTGTTGTAACAATTTAACACTTGAACGTTATCTGTAATTATACTTTATATATCCAAGGAGTATATATAATCAGAGAACTTTTTTTTTTTTTTTTTTTTAAGCAAACTGTATTCCTAATAGGAAGATCTACTCTTTATATTTTGCAGATTTCAGTACAGGATGCACACCATCACTAACAATCACTTTATTCTCAGATATAATATATGCTCACCATGCTGCTGTTGTGATGAAGATAGCATGGGAGATGTCAGTTTGAAAACCACACTGAGCAATGTGTCTGGAATTGGTAGGAAAAGAACTTGATCAGAAAGAGAACCTGGAAGCAAGAAATAGATTGCCTGAGGTTAAGAACTTAAACAGATCAAAAGAGAGGAAGGATTGTGAAGTAGGAAAAAAGGAAGACAGAAAAGAGAAGAACAATCATAGAAATGAGTGATGGAAATTATTTAATCATCTAGATTACTTCCCCACTACTGCAAATTTATTCCACACAGCATATATGGTCCCATCTATTTTTAAATGACCCAAGTGGTTGGACTTCTGCAACTGCCCTTAAGAAGCTATCACATGGACTGACATATCTCACTGTCAGGAAGTTTTCAGCCTAAATTTCCTCTCACTTATTTCCCATTTCTCCTAGTTATGGCTTCTTGTGCCATCCTAAACAATTCCTCTCCATGTTTGTTGTTCAGAGCCTTAGAAATATGTAAACACTTCTGTTCTCTAACTGATTGATTATCCTCCATAAAGCACCAAATACTCTAGGACCTGGTTATCTCAGAGAGTGTCTCTACTCCTGTATCCTGTCATAGTAGCTGGACGCAATGGAGCACTTCAGATGTTGGACTTCAGAATGGTGGACCTTGTGGGGGCAGTTTGCAAGTCCTTAGCTCCTATGTGTAGTCACTTCGAGCTGGTGGCTAACCAAGTTAAGACATGATGAAGGCACTTCTCCTGGGTCAGACTATGGGTGTTAATATCCCCTTGATGAGTGATGTCTTGAAGTGACATTCCTGTTTTAATCACCCCCCCTTTTATTAGACACAGTTTTATTGGAAGATGCAGGTGATGTTGAGTGTGTATCTCAGTTTGCACAAAATATGGTGTTTTAAATATGCAGCTACTGCCCTGACATTGCAATGATGGCTGGCTGATAAATTCATAATTAGCTCATTTTAGTATTTTAAAAGAGACACTCATATCCAAATTGATCTAATGTTTCAGTCCAGTGATGCTGGATTTCCCTTAGTAGGATATGTGTCATGCTTGATTTCCCATAGCTTATAGCTGAAACTTACCAGCTGGAGAGTCCATGAACTCACACAAGATACTGAACACACACAAGATATTACAAGAGTAAGATGTACATGGCAAGAAACAACATCTGTTTTTTTGTTGTTGTTGTTTTTTTCCCCCCCAGTCTTTGATATTTCAGCCTCCAAAGATGTCCTGGAGAGATTTTTTTGGTTTCTTTTTCTATCTATTCCAAATTTAGACCTGATCTGATACCTCACATAAAAAAGAAGATTTTCTAATTGTTATCCACACCTGCTTAGAATCAGTTTCCCAAACTTGTCCCTTGTTTAACTCCTGTGCTTTATACTATTAGATGGAGGGCAGTTAGAATTAGAACATTTTGAATTTATAATTGGATGAAACATGAAACACACATTGACAGTATTGGAGTGTATCTACCCCATTGCATAGGAAATTGAAATTTTTCTCATAATATATAACTAATAACTGTGAAAATATGGTAAAGAAATATTGTCATGTGACACAAAAACAGATGAACAATCAATACAGTGAGTGAAAAAATCAGTATGCAGAGGAAACAACCAGAGCAGAGAATATATCAAATATAACTATAGCAAATTCAGAAAAGTGTTAAATGAGGTCACTAGCATAAATATCTGTCTAATTTTGTCTGCATAGTAAGGATAGTTTCTTTAATGATGAGACTGAGGCAATAAATCCAATCTGATTAGTATATGTAGTACAGGATTTCCGATATAAGGCAAACAATATCTGGGTTGGATGCATATGGCCAAGACCTAGTTCAGCTCAACAAATCCAAGCATACTTGGGAATATTAATAAAGTAATTGGTGCTTAAAGTGATCTGAAAAGAAATGGGGGAGTCAGTCATAATCTGGAAATAGTAGCTTAAAGTATGCCCTTCAGTGACTCAGCTTGATTAAAAAAAATTATCTTGTCTGTGACCTGTTGCGCCACCCAATCCCCTTAAATCTTGGGAGTAATGTTGTTTAAGAGACTACAATTTCTGATTCTTTCATGTTGTTGGAATGGATTGCTCTGCAGCACAGTAAAGAAATACACAGTCTCCAGGGCCCAGATCCACAGGCACCAGCTTCTTCCAGGGTTCCTCAACCCCTTGCGCTGCCCCAGGCCCTGCCACCACCCAACACCTGCCCCCAAGCCCCCACCCCTGTCCTGCCACTTCCCGCCCCCACTCTGCCCCAGTTCCCGCCCCCCCATCCCTTCCCCCAAGCCCCCATTCCCACCACTTCCCTCCCCTGTTCCTGCCCCGGGCACGCCCTGTCCCTACTCCTTCATCTCCTCTCCAGCACCAGCTGATTGCAGTGGGCGGGAGGCTCTTGGAGGGAGGGGGAGGAGTTGATCGGTGGGGCCAGCGGTGGATGGGAGGCGCTGGGATGGGGAGCTGGCTGCTAGTGGGTGCTGAGCACCCAGTATTATTTTGAAGCACCCACAAAGTTGGTGCCTATGCCCAGATCCAGTAAGGGACTTAGGCATTGCAATGCTCAACCAAACATTTCATCATCTAGAAAATCAATGGATCAGCAGTGGGAACCACAAAGCCAGAGTTAGGTACCTTAGCCGCCTGTACAATGCACAGGGAAAGATAGGTGCATAAGAGTGGGATCCACAAAAGCCAATGTGCTATGCAGGGAGCCACCTAAGATAGCTAATGGGTGATGCCAATGAGAAGGATGTAGCCTATGTCCTGTCCCTCCTTACAGTTAGGCACCTAAATGCACACTGCAGGAAGGATCCTATATCTGCTTGTGTTCTACAAGAAGGAATGCCTCTCTTAGCGGCTGTCAGCTCGGCATCTCTGTCATTTCTTGCAAGAATAAGTTAGGTCAGTGGTTCTTAACCTTTACTGCAGCCTGCAACCCTTTGGTTCTCAAAATATGTTCTTTCACCCCTTATCAAAAATCAAAATATGTACTCGCACCCCTTAAGCCTAGATGTATGTTTTGTTTGTATATTACAGTAATCATTAAAAAATGTATAATGGTAATAAATACATAGGTTTGATGAAACAAAGTAGTTGTACTTAATGTGCCTGTGCTTAATTTGTGTTTTTGATGATTTACCTTCTAAAAAAATCTGGCATGTCTCGCACCCCCAGAAAGGGCATCTCGCACCTACTGCAGGTGCGGGCACTCCAGATTAAGAACCACTGAGGTGCTTGCCTCACTCCACACAAAACGGCTGGAGGAGGAGGAGGAGCCTACCTGATAACTTTTACACAGTGGTTAGAGCACTCCCCCCAGGAGGTGCAGAATTGAGGTTTGATGGTGAGAAAGTATTTCAGTAGGGGCCTCCGACACCTATCAGGACAGTGCCTCAACCAGTGAGTTATGGGATATTCTGATGTAGGAGTCCCTCAGTCTCTCCTGTTGAAGCTGTTCCACTTTAGCTAAATCCATTTGGCCAGAGAGAGAAAAAGAGAGAATGACTGTGTAGCCTGATATTAGAAATCTCATCTGACAGGAGGGAGACCCAGTGTCCAATCCCCTGGATCCAGTGATTATTTAATTAGTCATACAAAGTATAATGGCTTCAACAAGAGAGATTGAGGAAGCTCATATCAGAATATTGCATGATCCAATGGTTAGAGATGTCTTGTGACGTGTGGGAGACCTATGTTCAAATCAGGGGATTTGAACCTGGGTTTTCCACATCCCAGGAAATTGCTTTTAACAGTGGGCTAAAAATTATAAAGTATGCACATATCTTCCTCCTCTAGCCAGATTTTACATAGGTGCTCTCAGAACATGCATAGTGGATGGGTATCACAAAAAAGTTAGTTCTTCTCTGCCCATCTTCCCCTGGTTCATGTATTGCACTGGGGCTAAGGTGGGAGGTAGGTGTCTGGATGTCTACAGTGAGTGTGCCCCGAGGCAGAAACTTAGGCAGGTAGGGAACTTTTACCCTAAAAATTTAGGGGTCAAGTGAATTTAAGCACCTACAGTGTTAGTCAGCAGTCAAGTGGGAGTTTTGTGGATTGCAGGGGAGCTTAAAACTGGGACATAGGAACCTAAATCTGAGGTTTAAGTGCCTTTGTGGATCTGGGCCTACATGACTAGTTGAAAGACAGATAAAAGTATTACCACATAAAGGAAATCTGGGAGCTTATGAAGGAGGAAATTGTGATTTGGTCCTAGTTTTTGTACTACAGTGTCCACATAACAAAAAAACAAAACAAAATGCCTCCTCCAAAGATGGTACTAATTTGAGAATAAAATAATTGGCCCATGATAGTAGTTCTAGAAGAGAAGCTAAGGAAGGGAAAAGGAACTATGACTCAAATGCTGCATCATACACATGTAGGTGGACTTCTATGCCCAGGTAGAATTCATTACATTTAGTTGGGCTCTGTTAAAGCATGGGTCCAAACCATGCATTGCACTGGTTAGTGTATATTACAGTTCCCCTTTCATTGCCCTTACCCCATACATTCCACAGAGGATCTGAGTATGTCCTAGATCTTGGCTGGAGTGTCTGGCTCAAGCTTTTAGCAGTAGAGATTCCTGGTTCAGTCTTAGGTGTGGGCAAAGATAGTGATAGTAACACAAAATCCAGACCATGAACTAACATGTTCTCAAGGTGGTTTTCGAACCTGAGTCATCCTAGTATAGAAGAATAGAAAAGCTTATACTACTGCTATTTATGCTTTCCTATTCTGTGGCTAATCAGGGCCAGATTCTCAGATGGAGTTAAAGGCAAGGGAGCTACACTGCTTTACATCTGCTGAGAATCTGGACCTCAGTCTCTTAGCCTGTCATTCTGATATCATTCACAAACATTACATTTGTTTACAAAAAAATCATTGCAGCAGAATTATTCTATTTTAGTAGTTTAAGAGAGCAATTTAATTTTTACCTTGGATTTGCCTCAAGACTAGAACTGATTCACTAGGGCCTTGTTACTGCTTTTATAGGCTGCACCTGTGAGGGCAGGTGTCCATCCTGATTGACATGAGACTATAAAAATGAGTCACAAGCCCTTATTCAGGGAACCTCATACTGACAAAGGGAAGCTTAGGTAGCCTGAGAGGAAAAGTACTGAATAGAGCAGGAGTCATCAGGGAGCTTAAAAGCCCAAACAGGGAGCCCTCTGCATTGAAGAAGGGGCTAGGTGGGAACTCAGACTGAAAAATCCTTGTATTGAGCGAGAACAATTAGGGTAGTTGAAGCAGAAAGAGCTGTGCACACAAAGGAATGTTAATGTAGTCCTGGCCTTAGAAGCTGTTCAAGTTCTTAGCATAATACCAAGTTTGGGAAAGATATATAGGAATATCTTCACTTGCTTCAGAGGCCATTTATATTCTTGCTAAGCTTATTTAAGATTTGGATGATACTGTTTGTAGGATCCTCTTCTAACCACAACCTCCCCAAGTGGAAATATTCAAGCTCTGCTTATGTCTTAAGCTCTCTGTTCGCAAGCGTTATTAGAGAGGCTCAAGCTAACAAGTTACAGAAAACACTACCTCCCCCAAACAATATGACCATTATATTTCTTAGGTTTTGAATCAGTCAGTTAAATAGAATTTCTGTTGGCTTATCAGCTTACTGTCCAACTGACAATGATTCCTGGATGAAATTTAAAATAAAGGAAAAACTAATTTAAAACCAATATGCTAATTCAATAACTGTTTTATTAACAACGTACAGTGGGATTTTCAAAAGCATTGACAATATAGAACTTTTCAAAAGCTCCTAAGTGACTTTTAAGGGACTTATAATCCTAAATCACTTAGGTGTTTTGGAATATCTCATCTGTATACCTTTTCATTTTCCAGTTTGTATTGCTTTTTCACTTTTGAAACTAGTACTAGTTTCATAAGTTGCATTTTGATTTGATTTCACATAAATTAAAATTTAACATAATAGTAATAGTATTAGTAGACCAAGATTCTGCCCTCAAGAATAATCTTCCACTTCTAAAAACACTTTCTTTTCCTTTATGCATTTATGTAATGGATTCCATTAAAATAATTGATTAAAGAAAATTACCCCAACTGGAATTGTTGTTATAAGAGAAAAACACGTAAGAGTGTACTTCTCTTGAAATCTTTTCCAAAAAGCAAAATAAGTAGAAGAAAAATGAGCTTTATGCATATTTACTTGATTATCACGGGCTGATGGCCCAGAAATGTGTTTAAATTCAATAACATAGATTTGGTTGTAGAATATTCTATGAGCTCCTATTTTACCCATGTCCTTCAGTTGTATTTGTCAATTTTATTTTGTCATTTTTTATGGGAAACCTCTCATGTAAATGGAACATTGCACTCTACTCAAGTCAGAACAAGTGCTTAACTCATATGATGAAAATAATTAACTCAGAATGCTTATTTCTTGGGCATTCCCAGATACTTTTAAGCCTCCACTGGGACATCGCTTGAAAATATATATATTAAACATTCTAATTCTTAGTGATGAATGAACAGAAGTCACAATTACCTGTAATCCATATTAACACATTTTTTGACACTTCATGATCTTTTTATTTAGCTAATTTAGGGTTATCTATTTAATTTTCAGCATCAAACAAATACCTATCATAAGATTGGGGATTGCCCAAATTTATTTTAAGGACTACATTTTCTATCTAAATAGCCCTAGTTGTGTTTTTTTTTTTTTTAACAGAAGAAATTATCCAAAGCTAACATCCTTCTAATAATACCAAATGATCCATTTTTGACTCAAGAGAATTGTTTTCTACACCTACTATTAACTTGTGCAAGGATATGACTCACCAGCAAATGGGAGGATATGCATGTCCCTACACCTTCAGATTGAATTTCAGTAGTCTCTTCATACAAAATTAATGAAAAACGGATATATATGAGAAGAGAACAAACCCAAAAGATTAGACATCCTGGTCAATTATAAAAGATATTGTATTACCCCTGTGCTGACCTTTATTATTCTTAGCTCTATATTAACGTGTAAAAAATAATAGTAATGTGAGATCATTAGAAAACACATGGTCTTTATAAACCTTTATTGTGTCTTCAGAGAGTATGATCAACACTACTCTACAATATGTTTAAGATTAGATGGACAGCTGAGAGGAATATCTATTTGATTCATAAAGTGAGCTCTATGTAACATGTCTTAAGGTGTCCCTGGATATAACTAGTCTTGATTGTCTACAATGACTTTTGAGTAGTCCAGAACTCTTCAATAGTCAAGTTTCATGTTGCTAGTTTACCTTCAGTTTTATTACTGCAATAAAAGCCAGACTTTCCTACTTAGGGTAGACTTTCTGGTAAATATAGAGACCCAAGACAACATTATTGCTAATGTCTGAGTTTACATACGAATACATCCATGAGTACAGCTGATCAAAAATTACAAAAGTAGAGTTGGTGAATAGTCACTCAAATGCCAAACACCAGTTTAATTTGACCATAATTATTTGCTTTTGAAGACAATTCACCTGTTTAAGAAATAGTGTTTTTCATCATTGCACATAAACAAAGCTATTGATAGTTTCTTATTTGTTAATCATTATTTGTTTTTATCCTGTTTTTCCAGTTTAAGGCATCCAGTCAGGAAGCAGAAACAATTCCATGTGACATAGGTGGCCTACCACACACCCTGAATAATGGATACTGAACAGCCAAAATAAGCAATTTGCAAACATTCCCATATGTAGGCTGATTTTTTTTCACAAACAATTCAGTGGATATTTGTGGGAAATGAATATAACTGCAGAAAACAGGGCTATTTTTGTGGGAGTACTGTTTCATGATGAAAAATAATCAGCTCTGTTAATGAGCTTAAAAAGCAGAGTTTCTAAAACAATAAATAGAATTAATGTTTCAGCTACACACTTCAGCCAACTTCATGGACAATAGGAATTTAAAGAAATGTGTACAATGTCCAGTGCATTGGAAGAGTGACTTCCCCCCCAGATCTGTATGCATAAAATTCTGCAAGCCAGGCTGTATATTTAGTGATTCAGCAGGTGTCATTCTTAGTTTGTTCAGTACTGAATCTTATTCTTTGGTATAGTTATAGGGGCAACATGCCATCTTTCAGATGAAGAGTAAAATAAAAGTCCTGATCACTTGTGATCATTAAAGATCCAATGGCACTTTTCACAAATTCAGTGGTAGCGCTGGTGTCAGAGCCAGATCACAGTTTCAGTGCTTATTATTTTCTGCTTCCCTAAAATTTACTCTGTGGTTTCAGCTGGATATAGTATTCTCTTACTTCTGATCTGAAATGGTGGTGTAATGTTGCTTTGTATGCAGTTGAACAGCTCCTCCATTCCAACCCTGAGGTAAATGTATTTCCTTGGTGCAAGAAATAATCCTCAGATATATGTTTGAGAAGAACATTGAAGTCCTTCAGAATGAAGTGTACTTTATGAATTTAAATTATGGTATTATTTTCTCAGTGTGTCAGGATTAGTTTCTGTTAATCCCTTCAACAACTTCAGAAAACTTTGCTTGTTAGTGGTTGAGAATTGGTCTTAGAGGGGATGGGGATGCTGCTGCACTGACTATGCCCATTCCCCTGAGCTAGATATGTGCATTTGGGGATTTCATTTTCCCATGAACTGCTCACTCAGAGAAGGAATGAGCCCTGATCAGTCTATATATTGCAATGGAGGTAGCAATACTCATGGATTCAATTATACTCACTCGATCACTCAGCAGTTCCTGTTAGCAAAGTTCTGCAATAGAAAAGGCTTAGTCGCTGACTCTCACTTAATGATTTCCCACTCAACTTTCCCCTTCCTTCCAGAGGACATCTGAGCTCTCCAGTCTGTCTTGTACCTGAACGACTAAAGCAGATTATTAATCCCTTGCACGTTTGCACTATTCTCATAATTACTTAGATCCCAGTCTGTTGATACAACTGTGAACAAAATACAGCACTCTGCTTTCTAACAATTAATAAAAGTTTGACCATTTATAAGCGGCTCTATGGCTTTCAAAACATGGAATTTTGGATTCAAGGAGGAGAAAAGCCTCTTTGTAAGCGTGGTTAACCTCTAGCCCCATGAGGTGAAGACTACAAATATTTCAGTGGTTTCCAGGAACTTAGTAAAAATGAATCATCTGGAAAAGCACATTTAGACCATAATAGTCTCATAGTTGGCTTCCTGAGGAGATGCAGGCTTGAGATTTTGGGTTGATGGATGTCAGAGTGAATGGGTTTGATCATCATGCAGTTGGTATGACAAATACTGGCATGTATAATTAATAGTTTTAAAACAGCAGAAAAAGACAATAGTGCCTAGAGATTGAATGGACAAACAAGAAGAGAGTCTTGTCCAAAGTTTGGATAACAAAGGAGGTTGTCTTCAAAGTTACATCGGTGACATCTTTTTCAGACAAATTTCCATAAGTGACTTTGCAATTGCTATTGCTTTTATGTGTAAAATGTTTTGATACTTGGATAATGGGCAGCAGCATAAGACTCCAAAATAAATAAAACAGACAGACAGAATTAAGGCTGCATGCAAGTTCCAAAAGAGTAGGCATGCCAATTTTATTATAATGCATTGCATTTGAAGAAGGCAGACAGAGCTGTTTTGCTATTAATGACTTTAAAAGTAGAGTTGGTCAGAAAATCAAAATTCCTTCCTGTGAAAAAATTCACTTTTGTTTTTCATCCTGAATCAGGAGTTGCCTCCTGGTGACCCATGGAGCAGAGTAGCAAGGGAAGGAACTGTTCAGCTCCCTGAGTAGCCAGTGGAGCCAGAAAGCCAGCTAGCTGGCTGCCTGTTTACTCTGCTGCCCACCAGTCAGACTGCCAAGGAGCCAGGTAGCCTAAGGAGGCAGGGAAGAAACCTGTCTGGTTTCCATCAAAAGTTTTGACAGAACTGAAACGTTTCCACGGAACACTGTTCTGTCTGAAAATTTCCCACCAGCTTTAAAAGCTAACAAGAAAACTAAATATATGGGGGCTTTTTAAGCCTAATGAATTTGGGCTTTATATGTTCCATTATATGGACAATGTGGACCAGATCCCTATCTGGTGTAAACTGGCATAACTCCATTGACTTTAGTAAGTTAACATAATATATATGTTGCTTCGCTCCTCTCCTCCTGCTTCAATCTAGCTCAATCGTTTTTACACTACAAATGTTATACCCATATAATGGGAGAGGGGGAAACCCTCTCCATTCTACAGTACTTCTGCAAAACACTACAGGTGCCAAGAAAGTGTAAAAGATTAACATCCACCAAGTTTCTTAATTTGTTAATATGCACCTTAGATCAAGACAATGTCTGAACAAGATTGGTACATATAGGTAGTTGGTCATTCCCATTCCTAAATGCTTCTCCGGGGGTATTTTATTATCCATGTCTATCGGCTCAGGCTGCACATACTATGTCTAAGGTCATATCTATGCTACAGTGAATATAGCAGCATAGCTTTGTTGCCATAGCTATGCAGTATAACTAGAATGGTTAGGGGTATGGATTTTTCACTCTCTTCAGCCTGTATCTATGTCACCCTAAATTTTATGCATACACTAGCCTAGGCAAATCTTTGTGGAGTTTAGCTCTATTCATATATTTAACACTAGTTCACTTTGGAAATCTGGCCATTGGATGTCATGTGGTTACAAATATCTTTTACATATCCGAGCTATGAACATTTTAGCATGTAGGGGCTGATTCTGACCTCTGAGTAGTGTAAATCAAGAATAAACTCGCTTAAATCAATGAGTTTATAACAGTGTAAAAGTGGCATAAGTGAGAGCAAAATCAACCCATATATTTTAGGGGTAGCAAACGTCAACACTTTGTCTCACTTATTGATTCTGGTAGCCAACATCCTATACTGAAAGAAGAGATGCACAATAGAGCTGGTTGGAAAAACTTCAACAGAACCATTTTCCATTGGAGAATGCAGTTCTGACAAAATTGAAATTCTTCACAAAATCATGTTGATTTTTCCAAAAATTCATTTTGGAGAAAAACTAAGGAAGAAATTCCTACAATTACAAAATGGCTTGTTTTGACCATTGTAGAATGAAAATGTTTTAGTTTTTCACTTTGAAATGAGTGTTTATTTTTTTTAAATTTATTTTGTAATATATATTACAATATAAAAAAAGTTAAAATCAAAACAAAATGTTTGTTTTGTCAAAACATTTCCATTGACCTGAAACTTTTTTTAACAGAGAATGTAGAAATTTTGGGGTTTCTTTCCAACTTGGAAATCTCAAAATCATTCGCAAATTGGAATTTCCATCCTTCATTCAACTCTAATGCACAAAAAAGGATATCAGGTCTGAGACCCTCAATATTTTAACTATTTAATAGAAAGATGTTCATTTATAACTGGGTACTGGAGCAAATTTCTCAATGATTAATAGAATTCAATAGAACATTCAACCAATGTTCAGTCTGATTAAAATAATCAGACCCTATGTGCCTTAGAGGAAGGAGGATCAGACCTAAGTTTAAAAGGCTTACTTTGAGTGAAGACATAAACAAAACCTGAGAAAAATACATTAGGGTGAAGTTTTTCAGTTTTATGTACCTATAAGTACATAAACACCAAAAGCCCTCCAGATTAATTTAATAATTATGTATTATTGAACAAATATTACCTATATTACACAATATAGAGTCCAGAAATGGAGATTAGGTTCACAAATCCTAGATTTTATGCAATAGTATTGACATTCATATGGTTCACATTTTCATTTTGGGGTTATTCTGCATGTGTTTAGTTGGGCCCTTGAAGTATTTCAGAATATTAAAGATGATTCAGAACCACAAAAAAGTCATGAATTCCAGTCTGCATTTTTAATCCAACCTTTGTGTTGGGGGAAAGGAGCTGAGGTTTCAGTAATGTCAACAAAGAATGTAATTAGTATTAGTTTATGGTGTGAACCATAGTAATATTATTACCAGTTTAGAGTCCTTTGCAGTACTCCTTACTCTAACAGAATTCTCACTAATGTCACCAGGAAATTTCTCAGAATGAGGGGAGCTGCACAGGTTCCTAATAGACTATATGTGATGTGATGGGTGAGATTTTTTCAAAAGTTACAGTGACTTTCTCTCCTACAACATACAGGTCTTTTTGAAATTCCCATGCATTTTCTTCTAACAATTGCACTTAAAGTGTTTTGTCTTGATTTTGCTTAGGGGGAAAAAACAAACAAACAAAGACATAGCCAGAGTGCATCTTGCCACAAAAGAATTTGTTTCAGGGTTTGAAAATGCTATAGTTTCTCAGCATAATGTCAGTGATCAATAGGAGCAGATATTTTACCACAATGAATCCAAATAATAACACAGTTTGATCCAGCAGTTCTGACTCAGTCAGAACCACCTTTGAAATACAGAGTGACATTGAGCCTACAGACATATGGATTAGAAAATGAGTCTAGTGAAAAATAGATGTAGTTGTATGAGGCAGATGCTGATCTTTGTTACATTAGTATAAATATAATATAGATAATATACAACGAAAATAATATAAATCTGTAGTAATGTCATTGGCTTCAAGAGAGTTATTCTGGATTTAGCTGAGGTAAGACTCAAGTCCCCTATTTCCTTGTGACTCTGAACCAGTTTTCATACTGTCAAAATAATATTAATTGGTGGAAAAGGAAACGGAGAGATAACACATGGGGAAAACTGAAGGATGGAAATATGGGGAAAGCTAAGGTATAATCAAAGTTTATGAAAAGGTCACTGTTCATGCAGAGCAGCCACAGAGGATAACAGGGAAAAGCAGTCAGTTTCTAAAGAGGTGATAATCACATGAGTTGTGGAATAGAGACTGCAGAAAACTGAATGGAAAAAGTGGGTAATGTAGAAAATTGCAACAGAATACAAATAGCAGCTTTTAAGAAATCCTAGACATCTTCACCAAAGGCAGCAAATCGAGAAATAATAGCGGTTGTATTTAAAGGAAGATTTTAGACAGATAAGAATTCGAAGTAAAAAATGACAGTGAATTCTACAAATGTATTGATCTATAAGTAGGTATTTTCAAAGTAGTTAAAAGCTTTGTCACCCAAGGTATTGGAATGAACACTAGGGACAGGAGAACAAACTGAAAATCAAAAGCAGAATGAAAGACAAGATATACAAAGTGCACTGAATTAGGTAAAACAAGTTGTGGTATGGGCAGATAGTAACTCCACAATATTATAAAATACATGGAAGTGGTTCTATTGACTTTGGTCTGAGAAAAATATGAAGAAACATGTTACTCTAGATTAGAGATTCTTCTATCAGTTATAATAACTAATGTATGTATAGTCATGGATGAATAACATCCAGAGGATTCTGATAGGTCACGTAAGGTGATACAGAGGCAAGCATAAACATGCAATTTTTAGAAAACTAGCATTGCAACTTTGCCATGTGCTGAGAATGAATCGAAGAACAGCTGTTGTGAACACCAACTCAGAAATCCGCAAGGATGAGTGTTGGCTCCTTTCCCTGATACCAGGTGGCCATTAGGGAGCTGCTTTCAGACACGAGGTTGTTGCGGTCCCATTCCCTCCGTGTCCTTGAGTTCAGCCACCACCATCCGCAGTCCGTTAGGGTTCAGGAGAACACAAAACTCAGGAAAACAAAAATTTCTGTAACTTGTGTAATGGATCCTTTGGATTATGAATATGAAGATTTTTATTTTATATTGCTTTCTATTTTAGAATTTATAACAATGACCCATCCAACTGTCTAGGCCACAGGTTCCCAAACTTGGTTTGCGGCTTGTTCAGGGTAAGCCCCTGGCCGTTCCAGGACAACGGGAGCTGTAGGAAGTGGTGGCCCAGCTCGCGCCGCTTCCCGCAGCTCCCATTGGCCAGGAATGGAGAACTGCAGCCACTGGGAGCTACGAGCGGCCATACCTGCGAACGCTTAGGTAAACAAAGCGTCTCGCAGCCCGCCGGGGCTTACCCTGAACAAGCACTTTACAGAGCTGAAAAAAATTATTTCTAGTGAATATTTTTCTAACTGACCCAGGACATCACTGTGTGGTCACTAGTCTGTTGTGGGTGGACTCACTCACTGGATCCCATGTGCTTCCAAGCCAACTGGACCCAGGTAGAGTGATTTAGTATTTAATTGTTATTGTAATTGGTACTTGGTTTGTTCATTGCCAATAATTGGTCATTGGTATTCTAACTGGTCATTTGTAATTGGTTTTCTACTTGATATAATATAATTATAATATAATTAATTAATAGATTTGTATGTTATATTTTTAAACAAAAAAGTCATTTTGAAATGAAAATACTTTATTTTGATTTTTTTTTTCAAAACAAAATTTCATTTAAATTAACATGTTCCCATAGAACATTTTGATACCAGAAAATTTTGACCACCACTGCTGAGAATGCCTGGCCTCTAACCTCCTCATAATTAAATTAGGGTACTGTCAGCTAATATGCTTTATTACCTCAACAATTTTTATCCTTGTCTGATAAGATGACTCTCTCTAACCAGGATCCAAACTACATATAGGCATTTATAGGTCCAGAACAAACCTTTATATTGCAACTGGAAACTAGAGCACAAGTGTACATTTCTTCCTCTGAGAAACACTCCACTAAAAATATCCTTAAACAAACAACCCTTCTGCACCATTCAAAGTTTCCAAATGATCTTAAAGTGTAGCCCAATTTACAATCCTCTACAGTAACCTAATCTTGAGGTGACATTGGTGAATATCAGTGTGTCAAAGTAAACATCCAAAAGGCGCAAGATTTCAAAAAAAGATTAAAAGAGAAACCACATTATTGACCACTGTTGCTACCTGAACGTAAAGAAGCATCTGGGTAGACAGCATAACTCCTAAATTGTGAGCGTGAATAACAAAAGCCAGGCTATCTCTCTCAACTGAAGGAGCTGATAACTCTTGCCACTTTTTCCAGCTTTCCTCCTCCCCATCCCCTCAGCATAACCTCAATCTTCTCCAGACTGAGTCACAGACTTACAGCCAACTAACTCTCTTTCATTCAACACTTGAGCTAACAGGAAATTGCGTAAGCTGATCAACTGCACCAGCTGTTTCCAATGAAATAGAGATATAGGGCTGAGTGTTATCCCCTCTTGGATATATTGAAGTTCACACTATTTCACCAATATGTTAAACATGAGGGGTGATATGATAGAACCCGTACGCCACACAAAAGAAATCTCTGGACACATGAGTAATTGCTCAACACTACCCTCTGGGTCCTGTCTCCATAGGGAGAATTTACACTATTTTAAAAGATGTAGCTACCTGCAGATTCCCTGCGGACAATGAGGTCTATTATCCCATTCATACATTCACTTAATAGGAGTTACATATGCAATACAGTGGGATAATGGACCTTACTATGTTCAAAAACATCTGTAGGGCCAGATGCACACTTGCTGGTTCAGGAAATGATAAACTACATAGCAGGTAATAGCCTGGATCCGTGGACTAGATGGTATTCACTTTGAGGCAGGACAGTGTTCTCAACAATAGCATAGCGTTCTACTCTGAGACGAATCAGTTGAAGGCATATCTTAATTGGACCCATATATTATATTTAGATAGTTACAAGAACATAGGAATTGCCATACCAGATCAGAACAGTCTTCCATCTAATCAAGTATCAGCTACTTCCAAGGAAGAAACTCTGCAGTAAGCAGTTGTGCTTAGGTTTTCCCAAAAGGAAAATTTCTTAGTTAGAGGTTTGCTTATTCCCTGAAACATAAGGAGTATTTCAGACAATTCTTTTTGAGTTTATAAAAATATTTTCTATTTATATCTCTGAGTACTATTGTTATCCATAAAATGGCTATTTTTTTTTTTTTTTTTGCCTGCTGAGCTCTTGGCATGAATGATAACTTGTGGCAACGAGTTCCACAGTCTAATTGTAGAATAGTGTAAAAAAGCATTTCTTTTTTATCACTTTTGAATTTGTCAACTTTTAATTTCCTTTGAAGTCTCCTTAACTACTATGCAAGTGAAGAGAGGCTCCATACCTTTCGTTATTTGTATACTTTTATCAGTGGATTTTCTTTGAGTCCCATCTTCAAGTTCTCTCTTCCATTAGAAAAAAAACCCAAAACCTCTTTAATCCAATTTTAAGTTTTGTTTATGGCAGCAGATGATCATCAGTATTGTCAAATATACTTTCCTCTTTCATTTATCTTTTGTTGCCAAAGTCTGGGGAGGGATGGTCTTAAATGTTGAAATAGGCTTTTATTTAATATCAGTTATGCTGTCTTATGTTTGGGCATATTAAAGTTGTAATCATAATGAACTAAACTGTGATATCTCTTTTAGTTGTTTTAGGATCTGTATATCTCATATTATATTTGTCGGGCAGAAACACAAAGTTAATAAGGGGTAAGATACTACAGTGGTAAGTGTAGCTTTATAATTGACACACACCTTTTTCAATAACATATTCTTTCTGTTAACTTCTGTAGCCTCAGGGGGAAAAAAATCAAATAAAATCCTAGACTAAAACTCCAGGAGGTTGTTGGTCATGTTAAACGGTGCAAAAATATCAGTTTATATATATTCTGTAAACCTGAGCCAAACTGACTTTCCATACAGGTTCGTATAAAAATGAATAGTTTGGGCTTCATGTGGAACAAAAGATTGCTTCCTGAGAAACAGCTTATTACAGACTCAGAACACCTTCTGAGAATTCTCTGGTCTTCTGCTCTCAATCAGCTCCTCATAAACTTTTGGAAATGAACATATGGGTCTCTAATCTTAAGGGGAAAAAAATCCAAGGCAGAAATGACCAATGGATTGTATGGTTAGAATACAAACACAGCAAAACAACAGCTTTTAAACAAAGCAGTGAGAGACAGAAATGTACTTGGAATACACTAAAATAAATATTTGTGTAACCTCTTTGGTAATTGTGAAAGAGTGTGACAGATTTTTATACAAAGTCCAAAATTTTCCAAACTACTTAAATTGACCTGAAATATTGTTCTCATGAAAATGATGGAAATACAACCCGTTAGCTCCAGGAGAAATTTCCAATGGCACTCCAATAAACAATAATTTTTTTACTAAATGATCGCTTGTTGACAGAGAGACAGATGGCAGGAAGTTCATAATCATATGATAAGAAGCATCTTTATAGCTCATTATCAAGACTTTTGTTCCCCATTTGTCCCCTTGTGTAATTCTGTATGATTTAAGCAATACGATAATAATAAGATAGCATAAAACAAGCAATAAGCAATTTAAGCAATAAGATAGCATAGTTCAGTCCCTCTTTGGCCATGTAGTGGGGCATGAGGTGCATTTCTGAAACTTATTTTAAGTAGAGATGGGCAAAGTGATTTTGATAAAATACGGATCTCATTCTCACTCTTCACTAGTAACACTAAATCAGAGCCAAAGATTTTTGAATTATAATAGGCTAGAATAGTTCCAGCCAATTGTTAATTCCAATGTAGAAGTAGATGTATATGTGTGTAGTTGATTCAAGATCCCTGGCTCGCACTGACAAGCAGGTTTTGCTCCTTAATTCCTCCACTTGAATCTATGTAGATTATCATCCAATAGCTTATTATCCGATGTATATTCAAGGTTTGTATTAAAATCTCTGGACCACAACAGATCGTCCAAAAGATTCTGATAAAATGAATTTTTCTCGGCAATGTTTTTAAAACTATTAAATATCACAACAAAAACCTGATCATTTAACTCATGTGCTGGACCTTCCTTCCAGTCATGTTTATATTTAGCAAGGAGTTAAGTTCCAAAAGAACATAGTATGGACTGTATCATTTTCTGTCATGTTGCATACATGTCTGTGAAATAATAAGAATGTGACACACCAGAGGTGTATTTGTGACATGCCAGCCAGACTTAATCATGTTACAAGATTGTCCTGACATGGTGAAAGTAACAACTAGATAGAACTGCTCCATGCTAGCTTAGATATTTCCTGTTGTATGCATGCCAAATGACTTAAAGATAACAGGAAATTATCAGACTGTTGATGATATTTGTACTAATGTGCAGTTCCCTCGTACATTGCTCACATACCATCAACCCCATTTGGCTCCTCACTGAGGTGTGAATATTTCAGTTGTGATGTATAGTTATTTTTCATCTAATGTTTTGAGATGCTTCTTGCTGAAATGAGATGAGTGGGTGGATATTTGAGTGGTGGTGTGAGGAACCATGGCTACAAGCCTCTAAGGTGTAGAATAAGATGCAGGGAAGCTGGGATACATCATTACCAAACTGCCAGCCGGATTTCAGGGTGTCTTTGGGAACATGTAATCAAGAAGTGATTGCATACAAACAGCTACATATTCTTGATTGCCAGTGTTTACTTTGTGATTTTAAAATTGGCTGAGCTATATAGCACATCTTAATACAGAAATAGCAAAAATAATAAACTTCTGTGGCAGGTCCGAGGCAAATCAATTGCCAGCAAGAGACCTTATAAATGTATTTAAATAAGTTGTCTTAAACCCTAACATTTTGTTACCAACTAATGAAATGCCATGCTGGGCAATAATAGCCTTTGCACTTTTTAGGCCATTTTAAAACCTGATCCACACAGCATGTGACAAACTGGGGAAAATGTTTATATTAGCTTATGCATATTTTGTCCAACTTGGTTTCCCTGTCATAGTGCTACCTTCCTGAATGCATATACTTAAACTAAAGGAGGCTGTAAAGGGGGATTGTTAAGGAAGCCAGGAAAAGTAAAACAATGACACAGATATGACAGCCTCTCAGGTACTCAGCTTCAAAGAAGTTAAGAGAACAATATCTGGGCTATCAGTTGGTAAGAAAATGTACCTAGCTGGCTCCTTCCAGGCTAAGCCTGGGATCAAAATGAGACCTCACCCCTAAAACACTGTTTAAAAAAAAAAAAAAAAAAAAAAAAAAAGAAAGTGTGTTTTTTGTTGTTGTTTGTGAGCTAAGAAAGGGCTGGCCATTAGGATGTGGCAGTGACAGTCTGACAGAGATAGAGGGACCAGGCTGTAAGCTGTGTTTGTCTGTTTCTGTCAATTTATAGATAGGGAATAAGCCAGACCTACCTAAGCTATGGATAGAGAGGCGAAGCTTGGGTAAGGGAAAATGTGTGTAGACCTTTTGGTGGTGTTCTCAGTTTATCTGCCTGAGTTTTTGTACATACATTATGTAAATAATAAAAAATATTGAAAACTGAGCTGCTTGCTTGAAGCATTTTATTTATGAATTTTAAGAGACAACTGTACCATTTTGTGAAATTTAAGTACTGAATGCAATATTAGAGATTCACTGAGGACTGAAGAGCAAGAAGTCTGGACAAAGTCATTTCATGATTAATTCAGCTATTGTGCCTGCTATTACTGTTTAATTTCTCATGCAAAGCCTTTTTATGTTTGGTATAGCTGAAAGTTTGCAGTGCTCAGCTGGTGGAGAAAATGCAATATAACTTTGCTATTTATTCCCTAACTGTTAAGGTGTTACTTATGGAATTTCTAAATCAGCCTCTCCTTTTAGGATGATTAAATAATAATAACTGACTCAGAGCTTCCTTTACTTCCGAAGAGACCTGAATATTCTACAATGTAATTGGTTTAGTTAAGATGCCTCTCCTATCCTCTCTTCTTTCTTCTATCTTCCCTGCTGACCACCTGTTCATATTCCTACTCTGCTTCCCTCCCCACTCTGGTTCACTTCCTACTTGTAAAAAATAAATGTGGGACCAGCTGAGTCTGTGTTAAACTCTAACACCTCTGTTTTGATTTGTTGCACTCTCATATAGTGTATTGCTGCCAAGAAAAAGTGAAAATATAATGTGAAGCGGCTGGGGCCTAGGACAGATTGATTTGGGACCCACAGGTCATCTGCTAAAGAAGGATAGCCAGGGAGGAGTCATGGACTAGAGAAGAGCAGCTCCCACCGATAGATTCCAAGGCCAGAGGGACCATTGTAACATATGCCATAGAACTTCCCCAAAATAATTCCTTGGCCATGTTTTTTAGACAAACTTCTTATCTTGATTTAAAAATTGTCAATGATAGAGAATTCACTACAACCCTTGATAAATTGTTCCAATGGTTAATTACCCTCCTTGTTAAAAATGTATGGTATATTTCCAGTCTGAATTTGTCTAGCTTCATCTTCTAGCTATTTGGTTGGGTTATATCTTTCTCTGCTAGATTGTAGATTTGTCCCCCATGTACATATTTTGAATGTAAACAACTCATCTCTTAACCTTCTCTTTGTTAGCTAAATAGATCGAGCTCCTTGATTCTATCACAATGAGGCATGTTTTCTAATCCTTTCATCCTTCTTGTGGTTCTTCTCTGAACCCTCTCCAGTTAATCGACATCTTTCTTGAAATGTGGACACTAGAACTAGACATACTATCCTAACACCAGTGCCAAATACATAGGTAAAATAACCTTTCTATGCCTACTTGATCATCCCCTGTTTATGCATCCAAGGCTTGCATTAGCCATTTTTGGCCACAGCATCACACTGGGAGCTCATGTTCAGCTGATTGACATAGATTGGGGGTCATTTTGGATAAAGTCACTGCTTCCCAGGATAGGTTCCCGCATTCTGTAAGTATGGTCTACATTTTCTGTTCCTAGACGCATTTTACATGCATTTATATTTGGCCATATTAAAACACATATTGTTTGCTTGCAACCAATTTACCAAGCAATCCAGATTGCTCTGTATTGGTGACTATTCTCTTAATTATTCCCAATCTTTGAGTCACCTGCAAACTTTATCAGTAATAATTTTTTGTTTTTTTTCCAGGTCATTAATAAAAATGTTATAATAGCATAGGGGCCAAGAACCGATCTCTATGGGACCCCACTAGAAACATACCCATTCAATGACAATTTCTAATGTTTGGGAAAGATTTCTGCAGCCTTCCCCCAAACTCCTGCTACCACCAAGAGATGCATAGAAGGAGGGCATGTTCTCTCCTTCAAACTATTCTTGCTAGATGAGGAAAGATGTTTAATCCACTCCCTGGAAGTGCTACTGCACATGGAAGTGTCTGTCCCCTGAGAGCACAAGAAGGGTTCAAGGAGATTCATAACAGGAAGGCTATCAAAACGTTTTGCTAATCTGAATAAACTTTGCATAAATATCCAAATTAACCTAAACTCTAACTGTTCAATAGCTACTGGCTGAAGGAATTTCTTTTGATATGGAAGCTGACTAACAAGTTCTTGCTCCCGACAGCGTTGGGTTTTGGTACAATTTGTTTCTCAAATAAAAATCCCTTTGTTTGTTTTATAAAAGAGCTTTGACATGGGAATTAGATTAAAATTACAGATATGGCTTAAAAGTTGCTTTTATATAGTTGGTCTTAGTTTCATAATTTTCTTGATGTATTCAAAGCCAACTGGCATGACATTAGGGGGTGGGGGAATAGATCCAGGCTCTCAACATTGCATTCTTCTGTGTATGCTGCATAAAGCAAACTTCTGCATAGGCAATAATTTTTCTGTTGTCAAAACAGCAGATGGAGAGAGTAGGTCTTAAGATTTACTTTCTTTCCTTTCATCAGTTTGTCAAAACTCCACTGTGGACTAGAATAGTTTACGATACTAAATATATGATGGTGGCATCAGATAACAGGACTATAATTAAAATCTTTTTGGCATTCCCATTTTTAGGAGCTGGTAACTCAATGAAAATAATTCACTTAAAGGTGAAACTTGGCACTCAATGTGGTAGTCCAAGAACAATTTTAAGCCTATATTTCATTATCTATTTCCATGTTAAAGCAGTATACAGAAAAGTTTGCTTCTGTCTTTAGAGATCAAAGCCTGCAGTCCTACAACTCAATTATTTTAGTTTTTAAAAATAAAATTTGGCAGCTCATTAATGTGGACTGGTGCTACTGGCTTTGACTGGTTTAAAATAGAGATAAAAGGTAAATTTCAAAGCTTATAACTTGCCAAGACCTGAATGTAGGATTCTGTGCTTCTCCTATGATAGCTGAGATCACATTGCTAACTCCTAAAACAGTTTAAGAAGCTGCACAGTTTACATTAACATAGGTGTTAGTAATATAAACAAGTGTTGCAGGAGAAACGCAGGACTCCTTTCTTTGATCTTGGCAGAAATGAGTCGCAGAGAAAATGAGTTTCAGTGCTCATTTTTGAAATGGTATTAATTTGTGTCTCTTAAAAAACAGAAACTGGTCAGGATGATAGGGTTTTTTTTTTAATTATCTTTTTATTTCCAGCATTATCAACAAGATGGTAAAAATCACCAAAGTCCTGGAATTAATAAAAGCTATTGCAACTCCTCCAAGCATCTTGAAAATATCAGCTGTTGGTTAAAAGTTCTGATCCCTTCTGAATACTAAGCTGAAATACTTCACATACCCTGTGCCCATAGTATCAGCTATTGGGCCCAAGCTCTGCCTACATTTGCTTTAATCTAATAATCCTCTCCCCACCTTTCCAATCTTTATTTCTTGGGTCTTAAAAAACACAAAAAATATTAAATGTGTTATGCTTCCTTAACCTCCTCTCTCCAGAAGGAATTTAAGGAAATACAAAGACAAAGGCGAAGAAAACAGAGCAAAAGCCAAAGGCAAGGGCTGCCTCTCTGGCTGCTGTTGTAATGTAAAGAGTATGCTAGTGATGCTAAATGTACATTTTTATTTAGTACAATATAGTTAATTAACCCCAGATCATACTGAGGGGATGGGCCTGGGAACCACATGCATGAGGAGCAGGAAAGGCAGAGCGGAGTGGGGAGACAGGGAACTACACACATTCTCTGGCAGATAGTAAAAAATTATTACAATACCTCTGTCTTTATGATGAGAGGGACATTCTAAATTAATGGCCAATAGAAGAAACTCTGGCAAAATGACCTCATTTGAGCATGCTGAAGGTGGTAGGGCCAGGAAGAAGAGGACCTGGGATCAGTCCAGAGGCAGAGGGCTTTTGTGTGGATTTCTTTGTCCTCAACCAATATCCAAGAGAAAGTGTATGTCCTCTACTTAGCTGGGAGAGGGTGCTAGTAACATCAAGAAGTCTGAGATGTTTAATGCCTATTTTGCATCTATCTTCACTTAAAAGGTTAATTGTGACCAGATACTCAGCACAATTAATATTAACAACAAGGGGGAAGGAAAACATGACAAAAATGGAAAGAATACATTAAAGAATAAATGAGGTGTATTCAAGTTGACAGGGCCTGATTACATTCATCCCAGGGTACGTAAGGAACTAGCTGAAGCAATCTCAGAACCATTAGCAATCATCTTTAAGAACTCATAGAGGATGGGTGAGGTCCCAGAGGACGGGAAAAGGGCAAACATTTTACCTATCTTTAAAAAAGAGAACAAAAAGACTCAAAGGACTATAGACCAGTCATTCTAACTTCAATACCACGAAAAATATTGGAACAAATTAGTAAACAGTCAATTTGTAAGCACCAGGAGGATAATAGGGTTATAAGGAATAGCCAGGATGGATTTGGAAGAACAAATCAGATCAAACCATTAATTTCATTCTTTGACAGGGTTACTGGCCTAGTGGGTGAGGAGAAAGTATAGATGTGATACATCGTGATTTTAGTAATGCTTTTGATTTAGTCCCACCTGAAATTTTCATAAGCAAAGTAGGGAAATGTGGTCTAGATGTAATTAAAATAAGGTGAGTTGTTAATGATCCACTGGGAGAGTATATGTAGTGTGATCCAAAAAGGGTCAGTCCTGCGTTCAGGACTATTCAATATTTTCCTTAATGACTTGGATAATGGAGTGGAGAGTATGCTGATAAAATTTGCAGATGATACTAAACTGGCAGGGATTGCAAGCACTTTGGAGGACAGGATTAGAATTCAAAATATCTTGATAAATTTGAAAATTGGTCTGAAATTAACAAGATTAAACTTGATAAAGACAAATGCAAAGTATTACACTTAGGAAAGAAAAATCTAATGCAGAACTACAAAATGGGAAATAACTGGCTAGGCAGTAGTACTGCTGAAAAAGATCTGGGTGTTATAGTGGATCACAAATTGAAAATATGAGTCAACAATGTGATGCAGCTGCGAAAAAGGCCAATATCATTCTGAGATGTATTAACAGGAGTGTTGTAGGTGAAACATGAGAGGCAATTTTGGCACTTTACTAAACAAAGTAAAGATGAGGTGTCAGCTGAAGTACTCTGTCGAGTTCTGGGCAACACGCTTTAAGAAAGATGGGAACAGACTGGAGAGATTTCAGAGGTGAGCAACAAAAACGATAAAAAGGTTTAGAAAACCTGACCTAGCTAAGGTTAAGATTTTGTCACAGTTATTTTTACTAAAAATAAATGACAAGTCATGGACAATAAACAAAAATTAATGGAAGTCCATGACTTGTCTGTGATTTTTATTAAAAACAATGGGGGGGGGGGAGATTGAAGCCCAAGGAGGGGGAGGGGGGAAAGCCCAAACCCTGATGGGGCAAAGGGCAACACCTGCCACTGCAGCAGATGACAGCTCTGGGGACCCAGCCGTAGCCCCAGCAACTCAGAGCTCCACGTGCCCCCGCCACCCGTGGTGGCTGAGAGTTCTGGGTGTCCTTGCCACACTCAGAGGCTGATGGCTCCGGGGGGAGGCGGGGAGGAGGGCTGAGAGTCTTAATATATATTAAGGGTTTCTACAAAGAAGACTGATCAATTGTTTTCCACATCCACTGGAGGAAGTACCAAAAGTAATGGGCTTAATCTGCATCAAGGGAGATTTTGGTTATATATTAGGAAAAAATAAAGGTAGTTTGTCTTGGAATAATCTTCCAAGGGAGCTTGTGGAATCCCCATCAGTGGAAGTTGTTAAGAACAGGTTGCACAAACACCTGCCAGGAACGGTCTTTGTTTACTTCATCTTGCCTCAGAGTAGGAGCGTGGACTTAATGACCTCTCTGGGCCCCTTCCAGCCTATATCACTATGATTCTGTCCCAAAATGTGTTTGGATCTCAGGTGCTAGGAATCAACCCCACTTCCTGTTTCAGGGGTCAGCAAACTTCCCTTCTTCTAATGGATATGAGGGAAGCTCCACAAGGGAAACCTCATAGTGATTTTATTCATCAAAATCCACCCTGTGGCTCTTCCACCGGAGGGGACAATCTGACACCCAGTCTGGTTTTGCACTTCTCCATTTCAAAGGAGACTGCAGTGTTGTTTCTCTGCCATTAAGTGATGCTTTTTACAAATGTTGGGTTTGATGCCCCACTATGTTGCTCCAGTTGTGTGTTTCTGTAACTGCACTAAGTTAAATGGAGTTGCGCAAGTAACATAGAAAAACACAGTGGTGAATTAGAACCATAAATTGGGGGAACTCTGAGACTCATAATTCAAAATGGTTCAACCGTGGTTTGACCAGTTTCTCTTGAACCTTGCTTTTTGGGTCCATGAAACTTAACCTTGGGAAAATGGGGTTTGTTTGAACATAAACTTTTCTGAATTCTAGGGTCTGTGTACTGGTTCTCAAGCAGAAATTCATGAATCCCTTCTCAAGCTGGATTTGGAAGAGATCACAGCAATATATTCTTTCTCTTTGTTTTGTTTAAGGATGAGGGAAAGAAAGGCAATGAGCATAATCAAAAGTTGCCTTTCAAAGGGGATGGAGTTTTTTTACAACACACATGCAACTACAATTGAAACCTTTACATAGACCAATTCTTAGAATCAAGGCTTATCACTGAAATTCATACCAATTGTATCCTGACTGCTGGAATGTCCTGTAGGAAAGCATCTCTGATTCAAGTGGTTAACTCTACATAACAGCCTCTCAAAGGATCAAACCAGCTTGATTCAGATGATGTGCAGAGACAAAGGAAGGTTGGGGAGAATTTTAAGCTTTTTTTTTTTTTAAATTACCCCTATTCCCACAAAATGGAGCAATAATTTAAAAAGGTTTACCAAGTGACTTGTTTGTTATCTACTTTTGAGTTTAAAGTGGAAGCATCTGGAGCACATTATAAATGAAAATCTCAGCCTTATGTGCTGCTGTCTCTCCTCCTCTTATCTCCTGTTGCCTGTCATAATGTCACAACAATTTATATATCTATAACAGGTCAGAACACTCTGGATATATATTACTGCCTGAATAAGATCCAAAATCTATGAACACAACAGTGAAGGGGACTGGACCATTTCTATTAAACTGCATGCTCTTCTTACATGAAAACAAATCTTGAAAATAAAACATGATTTGAGCAATTAAACTAAAGAAAATGCAAAAATACAAAGGAGGTTTTTTGGAGATTTGCCTAGTGGGGGAAATTGTAAAACACATGGTTTCTTTATTAAAAGTGTTTACAAACTCTGACTTTGATTCTCATTTACATTGATTCTCATTTGCTGTGGCAGGGTAAAGAGGGCTTACAGTGTACATTAAGGCACAGCAGGGTAAAAAGGCCTAATTCTAAATAAGAATCAGGCCCTCAGTGTGTTTCTAGGAGAAATTGTCCCCCCCCGCCCCGACACACACACTTTAAATAACATTAAACAGGTCAAGTGAAAGAATGAAGTGTTTGTTTCCTATTCTACTATGTTTGGAACTTGACTCAAGTTGCCAACAGAAAACATCACCATTAAATATCACCTTACATGCTGCAAGAGAAATGGTGTATGTGAGAACAGTGATTCCTCCTTATTCTAATGTGCAAAACTACTTATTCAGCTCCCATGGTCTTTTCCTCTTACACCAGCATAAATCAGTAATAACTCCACTGAAGCCACTGGAGTTGCTGTACACTAGTACTGTGGAGAATCAGGACCAATAGTGTACAGTGAGGGTAAGGGTAATGATAGTCAGACCCATGCTTTTCATTATAAAATGATAACATCAAATTCTGCTGCTGTACGCATGAAGCTACAAGAAATTGCAGACAACGTCTGACAAAATTTCTTGATTCAGGAATAAGGGCTTGAATCTGCTCTCATAATAGTGTCAATTGGGCATAATTCTATCAAAGCCAATGTAAAGCCAGAGTGAGAGGAGAATCAGGCCCTAAATTAATACTTTACATTACCATTAGAAAGCAAGTAAAATGGAAATGAGTACATAAAGTAAAGAGTTTTTAATTTCTGAATGAATGAAAGTTTGAATGAAGTCTAGGGGAATACAAAAGTCAAACTGGGAAAAATAAGAAGGTGGCACAGATAAGAACGTAAATGCAAAATCTCTTAGTACAGTTTCAAAGCCAAAGAACTTTTAATAGAAGAATAATGAAAAGGACATTTCTTTATATGCTTTTGTGCCCTCACTGGCTAGTGCCAATGACCTCTGAAGATATAAAACTGAAAAAAGATTTTTAGGGCGTTTGTATAATCACAAATAAGGGCATAATGGAAGAAAACAACTGAGACTCATTTGATTCCCCTCATTCCACTCTCATGCAAATTGGTTTTGGATCAATGTAAATCCATTCATTAACTTCAGCAGAATTTTTTGCTACTTTGTCCCTCCACTACAGCAGAATAATTTGGCCCATTGATTTCACTGAAGTTATAACTGACTCTCACCTGTGTGAGAAAAGAATCAGGTCCACTGTTCCATTATTTATTTCAAGTTAATGGACCAAATTTTATTGCTGCTTTATGGAGTAAATAGTGGTGAAGGGTGTTTGTGGTGTAAACTGCTCAGGAATATAGGGCACGGGATGAAGCAGCTAGAATTTCACTTGTGAGGAGGGGTGGCTATCAAGAGCCAGCACAGACTTGAAAGTAGACCACACTGGCTGCCAAGGAGAAATGTCCAGGGCTTCTGTGAAGTTCAGTGATGCAGTGATGTCCTCAAATATCCCAATAGTGGAGCAGTCTTATGGGAGTTAAAGCAACTCCCCAGCAGGACTTAGTTTGACTGGCACAGGAAAATAGACTGTTCACCAATGTGCACTAGCTTTTTCTGGATTTGGTCCAATGTTTGTCAGTATATTTTATGTCTGGATTATTTTTTCATGCTTTTGTTTTGAATAAATGTGTTAATTTAAAAATTACTAACATGCTACACATATGAACCCTAAAAATATATTGAGATTTGACAGTCACAAAAATCAGGTAAAGTATTGCCAGCAGAAAGTGGATTAATACTCTCTCGGACTATTGCTACCAAGGGGATTTTAGAACTGTATAAGAAAGAAGAGCTCTGTACTGGTGTAAAGTCGTTGAGATGCAAGTTTAGTGTATGTCTACATTGCAATTGTGATTTCAGCTAGTGTAGACATATGGAAGCTAGCTTTAATCTAGCTATCTTGGGTACCAATAAGACTGATGCAGTGAAATTGTGGCACCATGGGCTGAAGCACGGGCTAGCCATCTGAATAAAAAGCAGGCTCCCTGGCAGGCCTCTTCTAAGGCAGCCAGCCTGTGCTGCAGCCCACACTGCTGTGGCTTCACTACTATTAGCACCTGAGCTAGCTATATAAAAGTTACCTCAGATATGTTTACACTTGCTGAAGTCACACCTCTGATTGCAGTATTGATGTACCTTTGGAAGTAACTTGTGGCCTGTGACTTTTTAGACTTGCTTGTTTAGCTTGCTTGTTTCATGACTTGCACATTCCTGAAAAGATCTTTTTATAAAACCTTGAAGAAAAGACATTCATTAAGAATTCTTTTTAATGCTAGAAAAGATCCAACTGCCAGTGAGCAGTTTTGTAACAAAGTAGATATGTACTATACCCATATATTATAAATGTAGATGGGCTAAGGTCTCAATGGAGTTAGTGAGGCTGATTTATCACTGCAATACTCCCAACTTTATTGAGATAGAACTCCAATTAAATCCATGATTGATAAAAAATGGAGCAATTCAACAGTGAATCAGGTTCCATGAGAGCCATATCCTTGTTTACTGAGGGGAGAACTGCGCCCAAATAAGGATAAAGTACATCTGATTTGGAAGAGCTTGCTGATGCCTGCCTGCCTATAAGGATGCTAGATTTTGAAACCTTCCTCTTTTTCCTTCAAGGCTGAAAAATATTCAGCTCTTTTAATCTATGTGTAATCAACTCAACTCAATTATCTGCAGATGTACATATCTTAAACATGTAGGACTACTAGAAATTAGGTCATAAGCATGTTGTATAATGCAAGATGGGCAGTAAAAGGGCTCATCCTTTGGACCTTATCAGGAGCTTTAATTATGAGCATTATTCTCTATAATCTCAGACAAGTACAATTCACTTTCCACTCTCAGTATTTTGCTCCTCTTAAGCAAGGATTGTTAACTGCTCTTGTAAAGCATGGACAAAGTTTGTTAGGGAATTTAGATGATTACATCGATAAGGATTAGAGTAACCATAAAGCCTAATGATAATAATATCCGTACACCACGCAGCTGCTTCCCAAACTCTGATACAGTAGAAACCAACCCCACTTCATGGGAAATTAATAAGAAATTTGTCATTCCTTTCACTAGGAGACAGACATTAGCCTGCTGTTCTTTATGTAAATGCAAAACTCACACAGACTTCGGTAGTGTCGGGATTAGGCTTTTAGTTCCCAAAGGCAAAAAAAGTCAATGTTGCCTTAGTGCAGATCAAAAAGACTTTTACAGGAGATCATTAATAGTTTACTGAGTTCTATGAGCTTTATCGAGTAAATGTAAACCTATTGGGTAAGTGTATTCAAACCTGCCCTCGAAATTTGGATGCCTAACTCCCATTAAAATGAATGGGTGTCCAAATCCCCTAGATGGCTTTGAAAATCTCAGCTACTGTGCTCAAAGGAAATAGAATAAAATAGAATGTGTGGCTGACACATACTGACTTTTTTTTTTTTTTTTCAAATCTTGGGGAAAAAAATGTTGGGAGTGGTGTTCTTTGTTTTCTATCAAAATTGAAATTTGAGGTACACCTCTACCCCAATATAACACTGTCCTCGGGAGCCAAAAAATCTTACTGCGTTATAAGTGAAACCGCGTTATATTGAACTTGCTTTGATCCGCCGGAGTGCTCAGCCCGGCCCCACTCGGAGCACGGCTTTACCGCGTTATATCTGAATTTGTGTTATATCGGGTCGCATC
Organism: Trachemys scripta elegans; assembly: GCF_013100865.1. Lineage (NCBI taxonomy): Eukaryota > Metazoa > Chordata > Testudines > Emydidae > Trachemys > Trachemys scripta. The sequence goes on from NC_048298.1 coordinate 73,732,506, forward strand.
ATATCAGGGTAGAGGTGTATGTTTAAACGTGTAAAGGAATTTGTAGAAACAAAATGGCTAGCAGGTTCAGGTTTGGCAAAGAATAAATGCACATGAAAAGGGGAAAGCTTACAAATGTTCATTGCAGGTATGTCTACACAGCAGCTGGGAGGTGTAATTCCCAGCTTGGGAAGATGTACACAAGCTAGGTCTGCTTGAGCTAGCACCTAAAAATAACAGTATGCCTGTAGTAGCATGGGTGACAGTTTGGACTCGCCGCCCAAATACATATCCAGGGGGCTGGGTCGATTGAACTTGTGCATGGCCAAGCTGCTTTTTTAGAGCACTAGCTCGAGCAGAATTAGCATGTGTATGTCTACCTGCATTGTGAATCACACCTCTCAACTGCTGTGTAGACACACTCTGAGTTTGCAACCTACAAGACTCCATTCTCCAAGTATTTCTCTTTCCTTCCCCTCCTCCTTTCTCCCCCCTCCCCCAAAGGAAACCTTATCTACAAATGTCTAATTAAAATAAAAAGAAGTCACATTGGTATATGACACTGTTCGCATCTCTATCTGTTTTGAATTTCTCCATTTCCTTTTGTCTCTGACAGAAAAGTAGTGTAAGGACTGTGATATTGTATACCCTATGGTACTAGGTGAAACACTGTGAAAAATCAAATCTTCACTTCTCTGGTTTGCTCGACCTGAACTGAACATGACCTTCATCAGTATTTCTGGCTTCCTGTTGAGGAATGAGAATCATTGATGATTTGCAGGATAGAGTCATTTATGGCCAAGGTAACACACCATAAATGATGTTCCATGTTGTTAAAACTCATAAAGTGCTGAAAAAGTATTTTTCTTTTAAAAAAAATAAGTTTTGTTTCAAGAGCCATTGTTTGAATGTAGGGCTTATGTGAGCCACAGGATACCCATTCTGGCACCAAGCTTCATGAACTGAATACCTAACAGACTGCTTGGTTTGACATTTTTTGCCAGATCTGACAGGTCCCCAAGCCAATCGGAAGAAGCTGCTGAAAGTTTTTATGGACTGAGAGGCTCTGTAATGACAGCCCACCCAAAACTTTTAAAAGCAATTCTGTCTGTAAGTTATACATGTACATATGAATGAAAACTGTAGTGCTGCAAAATTGCATTGTTTGAATAAATATTGATACAGTAACACTTCAGCAATTATATAATAGTGCTTTATTTCTTCAAGTGTTTCACAAAAGGTTAACTATTCAGCCCCCATAACACTGAAGAGGTAAGTTAACTGTTGCTATCTGTTTAACAGATGCAGAAAGCAGAGGGTAAGTGACTTGCCCAAGGCCACAGAGAAACTATGTGTCATGTCACAGTGGATGAGTAGAATTTACATAAAAGAAAATGAAGGACAAAGAAGCAGATGTGGAGAGGTCCAAAGGGTTTTCAAATGCTCGGGAGCTACAGCTTGGGAACAGAGTTTGGGATCGGAAAATTTACTGTACATCACAAGGATAAAGAAGACTCACTTCAGAGCAACTAATTGTGAGTAAAAAGAACAGGAGTACTTGTGGCACCTTAGAGACTAACAAATTTATTAGAGCATAAGCTTTCGTGGACTACAGCCCACTTCTTTGGATGCATATATATATATATATATATATCCTCAATATTTATTCCACTCTATATGCATCCGAAGAAGTGGGCTGTAGTCCACGAAAGCTTATGCTCTAATAAATTTGTTAGTCTCTAAGGTGCCACAAGT